>NW_018744733.1:0-58983 GCF_001683475.1 Chenopodium quinoa
AACTCGAACTAAAACAAAGCCGTTTGTCAAGTACAGTACTCCGTAACAAACAAACAACAGTCAGTCAAACACGTTGACTTTATAAAACCCAACCACTTTCCCCTTTTTCCCTTTTCACTCACCTCCGTATAATTGACGGCGCATCTCCTTTCTCTCATGACGACTCCGTCCACCGCTAATTTACGAAACTCTTCACCTTCTCTCTCCTACTCCACTCCTTAACCCCTCAATTTCTCGATCCTTCTACTTTCAATGGCAACGCTTTCGCCGCCGATCGCCTCCAATTTCACACCGCCGCCGGCGAAATCAACTAATTTCTTCTCCGGCGTCGGAAACGAGGGTTTCGGTTGAATTTTCCGAGAAAACCGACACGTGTCAGGAAAAGCGGGAATTTGACGGTGTTAGGTTGTGCGGAGAGTAGAAATCTGCCGGAGGAGATCGATTTGAGTGATCCGGATTGGAAGATTAAGTATGAGCATGATTTTGAGCAGCGGTTTAAGTTGCCGCATCTTACTGATGTTTTCAAGGATCTTAAACCTAGGCCTTCTACATTTTGCCTCAAAATGCGGTAATTTTTTTTTTTTTATAATTGTTTTGAGTATTTGATGGATTAATTTCTGGTTTTTTTGATGTGGTTGAAATTGATTATTTTGTGAATTTGAGGTGCAGTAGACTGAATTATGTGTGTTAGTAGTTTGTTGTTGTTTGGTTGTAGTAGTAAGAATTATGAAAGAAAATAAGTAGACTAATGTGGCTATTTGAAAGGCGGAATTAATGGTTGCATATACTATTTAGTAAGATTGAAAGGATTTGTGATTAAACTGAAGGCGAGTGGGTGTTTGGACGGATTTAGAACACAATTGACAGTTGGATGTGTTAGGATAGGGTATTCATGGAAGGATTTTGTATTAGTAAGTGCAGTTGGAGTTGTGGACACTGGGGATATAATTAGAGATCACTAATTGCATTGGTTTGGGCATGTGAGGCGGAGGTCAGGAGGTATTGAGATAATCAGTAAGGAAAGTAGAGGATTGGGATGAGGGGATCTAAGAATTTCGGGGAAGGCCAACATGGATGGAAATAGTTAAGAAGGATATGAAGAAGTTGGGTTTGGATAAAAGAGAATGAAAGGTGAGGTTTATTGCTGAGTGCTGACAACTATATTGTGATTTTCCTTTAAGAGCAAGCTATTCAGCTGCATGAGTTTTAATGTTTGTTGGGATGTAGGATTAATAGTTCAATTATAAGTTTTCAAAATGGCTTACTAAAATGAGGTATGAGATGTTTAGTATCTTTAAATGAGGTATGAGATGTTTAGTATCTTTAAATGAGTTTTATGTTTACTACTCTCCTCCAATCCTTTTTGTTCTTTTCATTTAGAATCGGGTGTAAATTAAGAAAAGAAAATTTTGATGAGCTAGAAACCATTAAAAAGTAATAGAGATTCTAATTTTACATTAAATAATCCCTCTATTCAAAACCAAAAAAAAAATGAAAAAGAAAAAAAAAAGGTAATTAATACGGAGTTTCATTAAAGAGAATGATAATTAAAATGTAAAATCATGTATAGGGAAATTCAATTAGTGGAAAATTGTTTACAAATTTGTATCGAAAAGAGAAAAAAGGTTATAAAATATTGGCAAATTCATCGAATAAATAAAAGAAAATTGAAGGAACTTTTTACCATATATGGAATAAATGAGAAGAATTTTGTAAACTTTTCTAATTGGGAAATGAAAGAACAAAAAGAGTCGGAGGGAGTATAAACTAGTGTTTTATACTTTGTGGAAGATACAGAATGGATTTATGGATGATAATGACTAGTGAAATTTAAAAATTTGACGCTTCTTCGTTTTTTATTTACTTATAACACTATTCACAAAATTTAATTTGACTACCTTTGGTAAATCTATGATTATGATAAAACATAGTCATGTAGGATCTCCTTTTATAATCATCTTAATGTATAATTTCTACATATTGATGATTAGAGATATTAATTGTTGCAATTGTGCGTTAGCTGATTTGATAAAAGAAACGTGCCAATTAAAAAGAATGAAGTAATTATATGCTTCTATCTTACATTTGCACTATTATATATACCAAGTCAAATGGGGTTTGTTAAATTTGGTTTTATATGTATTTTAAATATCAATTTTTTTTTATTTTTTTTTATACTTTTAGATTATTAATACTTTTAGATTATTGATAAATAAAAAATAACAATGATTGAAGTTACATATTGACATGCGTGAAAGTGAAAATGCTGTGTTAAGACATGATAGTTGTTTTTTTTTTACATAAAGAAAGGTACTAATTTATTGCATTATTACAATCGATGTATTGTTGTATGTATAGTGTTATTGATCGTTTTGTTCATTCTTTTTCATTATTAACTATTTTTTATTTGAATATTTATTTTAAGGTCTCCGGTGAGTGAAGATTTTGCAGGTGGGTATCCATCAGATGAGAAATGGAATGGGTACATTAACAATAATGACAGAGTTTTGTTGAAGGTGCATTACATTGCTTGATTTTAAGAAAAGTCTAATTATATATGAATCTAATTCTTTCATATTAACAATTTCAGGTCATCCGCTATTCCTCGCAAGCTTCAGCCGGTGCAGAGTGCATTGATCCTGATTGTACCTGGGTGGAGCAATGGTAATTTTATTGTTTACTAGTTTTTGGCCCATACAATGTCCCAGGTCATTATAGTATGAGATTAGAATTGTTGTTAAGTATTTTATATCTTAAGAGGGTTAGAATTCAGAATTATGGTTGTTATAAAATCATGAGAATAGATATATGGTTAGATACTATAATAACAATAACAACAAAACCAAACGATATAATGAATCAAAATTTAGAGAGATGGTTAATATAATAGTATAAGAAATAGGAAAACTCAAAGTAGATTATTAGTGGCTAATAGTTGTTATGGTGAATGAATGGACACAAAAATAGATGGTAAGATATTTATGTTATTAGTGAAAGGGTTTAGGTTGGAATCTTGATAAACCTTTTGCACCAATTCTTAGCAATAAGTATTGTGGTAAGGATGACATATGACAATATTACATTATTCTTTAGAGTTTTAATAATATTATAGATTTTGTTTAATTACTTGTTTATATAATAATTGGTTTTTAGTATCCAAATTATGAATTCCATTCATTATTAGTAAAATGATGATTATATCTTACATTCAATTTGTTTTAGGGTACATCGTGCAGGACCAAGAGAAGAAATATATTTCAGACCCGAAGAAGTTAATGCAGCAATAGTTACTTGTGGAGGTCTTTGTCCAGGTCTTAATGATGTCATTAGACAGGTTCGTTTGAAATCTACATTTTCATGGAAAAATACCTTAGATTTGTATTATGGTAATTTGACTGTATTGTAGTGAATAATTTTATAACATTTTGAATTTGAATCAAGCAAATAACATTATGTTTTTTTTTTTTCATTTTATTTTCTTATTTCGTTTGTGTTTTGTTGCATTTTATTCGTAATTTTACCCATTATTGAAGTGTTTTTTTTTTATGCAATCTATCCACCTAATGGTTTTGATATGTTATATAGCTATGTTTTTTTAGATTGCATTGTATTGCTATGGATGAGAGTACAAGTGTTTGTTGGGATGGATGTGTATATGAGATGTGCCTATTTATAAGCCTCCTGGCTACAAAGCCTAGAAAATTCAAGTTTTTTACCAACTAATTTACAAATTTTGTAAAAGGCTCTATTCCTACAAAAGTGACCTGGAGGACTCTAGAACCTTTTGAATAGCACCAACCTTTATGTCATGCATTAAATCATGTTTCTAAGCTTCATCTTAGAAAATTAGCTCGACGATGGTCTTCATTAGCCCAACATATGACGGATTCAAGTTTCAGCCCATTTAAAGCCCGTTTAGGCACTGAACCAGCCCATTTTTATGTTGCCCTCATTTAGGTCTAAGAATATACGCTTATTCTTAAATAAAGCTCTAGAGTGTATGGTTGTTGATTAGTGCCCCTATGTTGCCATTACACCCATACCCCAATGACCTAGCATGGGGGACAATGAGTCGGAGCATGACAATGCGCCCTGGGTGCTCTTCATTGAAATCACCTTGCCTAGACAAAAAAAAAAGGGGGGGCGGGGGGGAGAACGTTGGACTAAAATTGCCTTGCACGTCCTTAAGCCCACATTTCAGTGCACTCCTCAGTATACATCTCATAAACTCTCTTGTTAAGTTTACGATTAGGTTTTTTCTAAAGTATATTGATAGCGAATTTTTGAAGACATCATTGTTAATCCATGGAAGAAACAAATAATTTGAGAAGTTTTTGTGAATGTTATGCAGTAAATAAGTTTCTTAGCTTTCTAGTTTCCATATCTCCTGATTTTTCTTTTTGGTGCAGATTGTAATCACTCTTGACATATATGGTGTAAAAAACATTGTAGGCATTCCATTTGGGTATCGTGGTTTTACAGACAAGGGCATAAAAGAAATGCCAGTAAGTCTTCTTTTTTCAGCCTCTTTATCAATTGGACAGACTTTGATGTTAGTGCTAAATATACTATTTGTTCTTCTTGCATTCTGAATTAAATATTATTTTTGTCTATGTATCTTGACGTAAGATGCATTTCTCTGTTATATTCAGCTTTCACGGAAAGTTGTTCAGAAACATTCACCTCTCTGGGGGCAGTTTATTAGGAGTTTCACGAGGTGGGCCAACTGTCAGAGAAATTGTAGACAGTATGGAGGTAGGTTAAGGTTCTTTTGTTGCTCACTCGTGCATCTCATCATTTGAAAATAATAAAAAGGCTACATGAAGCCATGATTGATATCGATGCCTCTGATTTCTTCTTGATTACAGGAAAGAGGAACCAATATGCTTTTTTGTTTTGGGTGGAAATGGAACACATGCTGGTGCAGTAGCAATTCATAACGAGGTTTAAGATACTTCATATTGTACCAAACACTTCATTTTTCCTTTTCCTTTTCTCCTTTACTAATGTTAGGAAAAATTGTCAACTGCCTATTTATTATAGGGTAATGCTATATGTAAGCATTAAATACATATAAGCATTTAGGGAGTAATTACTTGCTTATATTTACATAATTTTCTAGTGTGGTATTTAATGCTTATATGTAGCCCTAAGGGCTCTATGTATAGCATTTTCCTTTATTACATACCACTTTTTCCAAGTAATGACCTTTCAATTTTCTTTTTTTTAATGCAACTGTTGCATTTTTTTTGAGGCTTGTATGATAAAAAAAATTGCCTTTAAGCTAATTAATGACCTAATTTGAGACTATATTAGACTTCACCCAACTCTAACCGACAATTGAGAGTAATTACTTGCACCATTCAACCTTGATTGTTTAATAATTGTCTATTAAAGGCTAAATTAGGACCTATAAAAGTTGTCCTTGGAAGGGATTTATCATTCTCAATTTTTTTGAAAATAACATTGTGGGAATTGTTCTATAATACATAGTAGGTGACAAGTATTCCGTATTGTAAAATGAAACTTGGATTATACTTCCTCCGTTTCTTTTTAGTTGCAACACTTTCCTATTTTGGAAATTGTTAATTACTTGCAACACTTTCCATTTTTAACATTTCTTTCTCTCTATCTCTCTCCTACCCACATGGGTCCCTCTTATTTTTCTCTCTATCTCTCTCCTCTTCAAAAATTGCCTAGGAGACCGTGAAAATAAAAGTGTTGCAAGACTTGCAACTAAAAAAAAAACGGAGGAAGTATTATTTGTGCTTGTGATAACAAAGCATGCTATATGAGGTTACTAGAAAGTACTTCAGGCCTTCGATTTTCCTCTCATATCCGCATTCATAACTCGAGCATCTTATTTGTATTCATATGAGGACTCTAAGACATATAAACCTGTGTCATTTAACTTGATTTGTAAGCTTGTCACCTGTGTGGGTCTGTAATGTGTAGGGAGGAACTCACTCTGTTCTTTGCTTCTTTTGCTACAGTGCCGAAAAAGACGAATGAAGGTGTCTGTTGTTGGTGTGCCAAAGACTATAGATAACGACATTTTTGCTTATGGACAAGACCTTTGGTTTTGATACAGCTGTTGAGGAAGCACAAAGAGCCATTAACTCTGCATACATTGAGGTTGGACCTCTTATAATGAATCAGCCTCTTGTTGATTTATCTCTTTCTCAAGTTGCTTATTTGTTGGCACAAGTTGGATACGGTTAACAATTTTGCTTCTAAACCAATACATTGTGTATGCTTCTATTTTACTCTTGACTGCTCCATTAACAGGCACATAGTGCTTATCGTGGTGTTGGCCTCGTAAAATTGATGGGTCGAAGCAGTGGTTTCATAGCAATGCATGCTTCCCTTGCTAGTGGCCAAGTTGATATTTGCTTGATACCAGAGGTACCTTTGTTGAACTACAAATGAAGCATTACACACTAACATACTAAGATATGACCTATCACTAAAGTGTGGTTTTTATTTTTTACTCATCCAAGGTACCATTTCATATACATGGGCCACATGGTATTTTGAGGCATCTCGAGTACCTACTTGATACAAAGGGATCAGCTGTCATCTGTGTAGCTGAGGGAGCTGCGCTGGTGAGTTTTTGTACCTTACTTTTTGGAATTGTTGAAACGTTTGCAGCCTAATTGATAGTTTGCTGCTTTCAAAAGATTATGGAAAGTAAAGTCTGAACCCATGATGTGACCAATGTGAAAATGCAACTTGAACGAATGTTTGGGATAAATTCACAAACTCATAGTTGGTTGGTACTGTAGGAAGATGTAAATTAAGGGCAGACCTTGACGTTAAAAAGGGTATCCAGTTGTCATTGGCTACTAGAGTTGCTGAATTTCTCACGCTCCTTATTGTGGTTTTACTTTTGATGGATGTCAACCTGACGAGACAGTCTTTGGAGTTTGTATCTATTGTGTGCCAATGAAAGTGACCATAAACAATTTTGCTGGAAGAATCTTAATATTCTGTCCATTAATGACTGTAGCAATATGAACAAGAGGTTGAAAGGAAGATTTCAACTGAGAATAATATATTGGTACTTTGGTAGAAAATCAATGGATTATGAATATCGTTGGCAGATGGTTCCCTTTTTTTTTTTTTTTTCCGTTTATATGTTAATGCAAGTTGAATATTTTATTCAGCAATGGGCGCTGCCACTCCCAGAAATGTAAAATTCAGCACATCTAATTGTTATGTTCCTCTTGTGAAATGCAGAATCTTCTTGAGAAAAGTAATGCCACTGATGCATCCGGGAACGCTGTCTTTGGTGATATTGGTGTGCATATTCAACAAGAGGTAAGTGTTGGTTTCTTCTATTTTGACTTCTTTCTTTCCACAAAGTTGACTTCAGGTTCAAAGCCTTGTTGATAAACACTTGTATTTAATAGCTAAAATGCAGTCCGTTTGATCTTCTCTTGAAAAAAATCATTTATATGTTGCTTGGGTTTGTTGGGTACTCTTGAAGGTTTATGAATTGAATGTTTATCGGCTTTCTCTTACACCACAAATATTGAGGGGCTATAGAATCTTGGTTGTATTAACTTGACGTATTAACAAGTTCTATACTGATGCTAGAAGAGGTTGTAAGAGGAAGGAAGTATTGCAAGTCTGTCCTACCACAAAGGCTCAAAGTCTTGTTGCAAGTTCCTAAACCGTACTTCAAAATGAGGGTGTTTTACCAACTCCCCCCCCCCCCCCTCTCTCGGTATCCATAAACGAGCATCAATTGCTTACATGCAGTTATAAAATACAACGGACATTAGGGCTTATTCTATACTTTGTAGTTGAAAATATGTTTATCAGACCCTTGCTTAGCCAGAAGCTTATGCACAACTGTGGTAAATTTCCTATATAATAAGTAGCCTGTTGCATTGATCAAAAGTTTTCATTGATCATCTTTCCGTATCACACGATGCTTACTGCATGTTACTTTGCTACACCTCAGATAAAGAAATATTTTAAGGAGCTTGGAACATCAGCTGATGTCAAATACATTGATCCTACTTACATGCTTCGTTGCAATCCGTGCAAATGCCTCAGATGGAATCCTTTGCACTATTTTAGGCCAAAATGCAGTAAGTCTTCGTATTTCTCTACATTTATGATTCCAAATTTCCCATATTTGGTTTTGTTGGAGGGTGTGGAATTTCGGGATGAAATATGAAACCTTGTCACTGCTAATCAGCTTATCCTGTCATGACTGTCGGTGTGGTGAACACCGCAAGTTACAATCTGGACCTTTGGCTAACCTTTGTAATATTGCTCACAAATTGCTTTATTGTCCTACCTGTGCAGCAATTTGTGTTAATCTTTCATTATTCAAGGTCAAAACTCGTCAACTTTAATCTTACTTTTTACTGATTTGTAAGAGCCACTAATAACAGTGGTGTATATAGGATTTGATCCCAGATCTCCACCTACACACACACACACCGAGACTTTTACCACAATCTTAGCGTTTTTATTTGTCTGCAATTTAGATATGCTACCAAATTTTGAACTTAAAAAAGAGTGAATGGTTTTTGCAGGTTCACGGAGCATTTGCTGGCTTCAGTGGAATCACAGTGGGTTTGTGTAACACTCATTATGCCTACTTCCCTATACCCGAAGTCATAAAATACCCACGGCTTGTGGATCCTAATAGCCGTATGTGGCACCGTTGCTTGACCTCAACTGGCCAGCCTGATTTCATATAAACAATTGATTTCATTTTTTAACGTACAGAGCTTCCACGTCTCAGGACTCAGGAGAAACACTAACTTATTGAGGAAACAATTTAAAGTGGATATTCATTTAGATAATAAGATTGATTGATTTAAACACTCTGTAATTTTTCTGCAGTATAGCTTTTCACGCCAATTTTTTTCGAGGTGATGAAATAAATTTTACTACGGAGTAGTTGTTTCGACCAATTTGGTGTTTCAACCAAGTTGGTGTTGGTCCAGGTCATGGATTGTACGGAATATGTGTACGTTTTTTTGTTTTTGTTTTTTTTTTTTTTACGGAATATGTGTACGTTGTACATTACATTTGTAATCTTGAATTAATTTTTATCATTATGAGGAGTGGTAACACTCAGTTTATAGCAGTTGTGCTATCAATCTAATCTAATGCTTTGATTGCTGTCAAATTTGTGATATTCGAGTTAGCATAGATTGGTGAACATAGCCAATGGTACGTGTGAGATTAGCTGCTAGCATATTACTTATTTAAGCTTTTATGCGATGTAAATTGTGGTAAAAAAGTCTAAATTAAAGTGTCATACAAGGCTTGTTTGTTAATACCAATAATTAATACTTGAAATAATTGTCAAATATGATGTAATTGGTGATGTAGGATAAAGAAACCAATATACGAAGTATATTTGATGGAGTATAGAATCAATGTACTAGTATATCAGTTGGTTACATTTGTATGTTTGTATTCGCTTGGAGTATGCAAAGTTTTCGTGAATACGATGTTTTTTTAGCTTAATTTGTCGTCTTCTACATGGTAAAAAGATAGAGGCTTTTTTTGACAAAAAAAAGATTGAAGCTCTATTTAACTTTTAGTTGTTAGCTAGCTGTATTAAGAGCAGTTCTAACTAGTTGTATTCGGCTAATTTAATACTGTAGTTGTTTGTATTCTTTATACTACCTCCGTTAAATATTAGTTGCAACTTTAGGCTATTATTTGTAAGATATAAAATATTCCAAAGTTGCAACTAATATTTAACGGAGGTATTATATTATCAGTGTATAAGTGTTTGGTAAAATACGGAGTTACATAGAGTAACCATTTATCAGGTTTTTCAAAAATTAAAATTAGCAATTTGTTTTTAAAAATATACGGAGTATCTTACAATTCATCTATAATCAAACACTCTCGTTAAAGGTTTATTTGGTCAAAATTTTCTTGTCTCAAACGTCTCACAACCAAACATCCTAAGGGTTAATTATGATTATCGAATAATCATATACTTCGTACTTGACTCTGTAATAAGAATCTGTTAAGTACCCTTCACCATATTTCCAATAAAGAGTGCCATTACTCCTCTTACATCCATTAAAATATGCCTGAGCAAAAACTTTAAAAAATGACCGAAAAACTGGCAAATTTACCAATCAAAACTTCAATTATGTGTCATAAGAATGCAGTTATACAATATAGTATCAGTAACTTAATTTTCCCAAGGAGCTTGACTAGTCAAAGGCTTTACATCTCAAGTAGCATTACTTAATTTTTTTAACCGCATGCAGTTCTTAATACTCCGTACTTTGTTTCTGATACAAGTTTTATCTTATCCTTCGTAGTAAATTGTAAAAATTAAAATACTCTTAATTTGACAGAATCTCTAAGTTTGGTTGCCTTGGACCAAGCATGTGGTTGCCATGATTAGAGTTATTACTAACTACGTTTCATACTTTTTGCAACTTTGCAATATTTTATATCTCACAAATAATATCAAAGACAAGCTACTAGATATTGAGCATATTTGTTACATATATTTGGCTTAAAAACCTCAATATGCTAAGACAAAAAGAAAAAGAAACGAACACTTAGTGACGGATTCAGGATTTTTATGTAAGGTGAGCATAATAAATTATTCATAGATACTTTAATCATGATATGAACGATAAATAGGGGATCAAAAAGAAATTTCAACGCTAAACATATGATTATTCAATTAAAATTATTCCTATTAAAAGAAATTTATGTTGATACTACGGAGTACCATTTGTCACTAAGCTAGAATGCCTATGATAAGATATAATTGCATCCAAAAAATTTCGGAGGGGTATGCACTTGCATATCTTATATGTTAGCTGAAGTCAAGGACACTAATATTTGATAACCTTTAGTACTTTATTTTCTGTCGAGTTTGTGAGGTGATAGCATTTTTTATTTTTTTAATTCAACCACTTCATTTTATATCAAAAAGTTAATTTTTTAAGCATTGATTACATTTTTTTTTTTCTTTTTTTTACCATTTGGAACACCATAAGTCATATCCATCGAAAAAGAATAGGTTTATTATTGAAAGTCAACTAGTTTAGTTAGTTAACGAGGTATTATGCTGATACACGAGAAAAAAAAAAAAAAAAAAAAAACACGAGATTATATCCAGTTAGAATCTTGCACTCGTGACTCCTTAACAAAAAATAGACAAGTTATGAGCATTGTGGAATTCCATTTAATTGAAACATTTGTAAGACATCAATAGTAAAACTAACTAACTACAATCCAAAGGAATCAACACAATATATTGAATCTTATGGTTGCCTGCAGAAGAAGATAATAATGGGGTAAAAGACTTCTGAACTCTGACCAAAATAACCCATCTACTACGTATTTTGAACTTTCGCTAGTCACATTCATCATTTTGTTTGAATTCTGAAATTAATTTCAAATAATAAAAATATAAAGAATACTCCTAAAATTTCTCTTATTTCTGTTTTTATCTAATTATTTTATTCAATGCCTAATTCTTTAGGCAGTATGTAGTTTCTTGGAGGCTGGAAATACTCTTGAGATCCACCACCTAGACTTGCAGCAACTTCTTTACTTTGGGTCTCGTGATGTTTAATTTCTCATAATCTTTCACTCTTTGTAAGATCGTGATAATTATAACAAGCATCGTAATTAGTCACTGATGCTTAATTAATTAATCGATCCATCTTTGATTTGTCGATTAAATATTAAACATATATATACATAATGACGCGTGATTTTGTTATAAATTTTCGGAAGATATAATTTGGATTTAAGTTTAGTAAAACCCTTAAACTTTTTTTTTTTTTTTTGTTATTGTTGTTGTTTAGAGAGCCACAAGGGCGAATAATGAGAACCAATTCCAGGATCACCTAAAATCGGGAGAAGAACTCTAAATACTTGAGTTATCCCTCACTCTCAACCCTTAATCTAATTAAATCATTTGAAATTAGCAATTAGTCATATAATTGAACCAAACTCATTCTCAAAATTTAATAGACCTATTGGTATGCCAGTTATGATTTCAAGTCAAACTTTTATCACGCAGACACTTAGGCAACCGCTATATTCACTTTATTTTTCGGAAATAAAATTCTTCTTACAATTTTTTTAATCAATTTCGATATTTCATATTAAATTCATTATTTTATGTAGATTGCGAGTTAATTCCCACTGTTCAAACATACATAGGTTTGATCATAAATCGACAATATACACTACATTTATCATATTCACAAATTCTCCAAAAAAGACGAGTGTACGTTAATTTATTGTAAGACGGGTTAAAGTTATCTTAAAAGTTCTTGAAGTTACCCTTTATACTACAAAATTATTATTTTTCTAATAATAAATTTTATCTTACAAAAAAATTATAATGTATTAGATTAATCATATTTGCCTTTAAAGTATGTATATGAATTTATAAGAAATTACACATTAAAATAAAATTCAAACTAACGATAAATTAAAAGTTACCCTTTAAGGGATAAAAGTTACCATTAAAATAGTTAAAGTTACCCTCAAACTAACCGTTTTACAATAATATTAACGTACACCCGTCTTATACAAGACTTATTGTATCATTTAGTTATTATATTGCTAATTTACATTACAGTACTCATGACGGACTAATAGGTGTAATTAATTAACATGACTTAAACCTATGCTTGAAGTACCCCCAAGTCCCCAACAAGACATGAAAAATTAAGATCGAGAAGATATGCAATTGCTAGTTTAGCTCAAAAATAATGTAGACCAAGTAAAAAATTTGAAAAAAAAAAATAAATAAATTAAAAAATCATGTTTCACTTTACAGAAAATATAAAGTGGGGAGCCTATTGGGGGGTGGGTGGGGGGGGGTGTTGGGGTGTGGGGCTGTTGTACAATTGTAAGACATACCTTATTACGTTATGGTTTGGTTTCTGATTATTCGTCTCATTCTCGTTTACATAAGTTTTATTCATTTTTGCATGTTCTTCATTGCATTGGGATCTCGAATTCTCAGTAACTCCTTTGTATTATACTTACCTTAATTTAATTTTATACTCCAATTTAATTACCATCTTTAGTTGTTTGTCTCCTCAGTCAAAATTACAATTGATGTTAATTTTTTTTATTCTAAACTGCTACTTGGAGTAATTATAATGTATTGTAACGAGGATGTTACTTAATTCTATAATAAAGTAATTGTAAGATTACATTAATACTTTGCCTTATCTCCTGTTATGTGTCAGTGGAGTAATGTTGTACTTTATTCTTCTTAACTTATACAAGTAAAGAAGGGAGGGTTTTTATTAATTAAGAAGATCATACAGTCATGATTGTTTATTACTCCGTATCTATGGATAAAAAATCATAAAGATTATTTAATGATATAGACGAGATATGATTTTAGATTTATAGACGTTTTAAAAGAGATTTAATTGAGTTTATATGATTCATATTCGTGGAAGATGGCTCAAGTTAATCATCGAAGGAGCACACTTATTGATAGTAATTTATGTATTTTTCATCTCAATTTTTTTTTCTTCGGTAAGGTAAGGTGAGGGTCTACTAGAGAATAAGGAATTAATAATCTCTCATAAAAAGAGAATAGTGAGATTTGACTACTAATTTCTAACCTGAAAATCAGTAGCTATCACAATTGCACTACCTTATTCGAATAATTTTCTATCTATTCATTTACGGAGTATATTCAATTATGCAAAGGTTTATTCAACGGTAGATAACATCTATACACTATTGCGTCTAGTCCGTCTACTATACCAATGACACAATATTAGTTAAATTTCATACTTCTTATTTGTTGGGAGATAATCAAGCAATTGACTTTCTAATTGTGACTTTGGCTTCTTTTAACATACGAAGATCCGTTTATAATGAAGTTTATAATGAATGATAAATCAAGCTTACCCACATTAAATTTCATTTCAACCAATTCAAACTCGGTCAATTTCAATACAAATCATTCAAGTTAAGTCATTTCGGGCTAGATCAACCTCACTAATTCTATTAGATACACAAACCCTAATCGTTTTGTTTAAACTCAAATTGACCACTTTAACAAAAATGCCCACTTTCAACTCAATATACAACTTTATTATTACTGCTGTAAAATTCGACTGATACTTACTTTGAAGATAAAGTATGACCTAAAATAATCATTCAAAGACGAACAGAGCTTTAAGATGTAACATGTGAATCCCCATATACGACTAAAACGACTTGTAGTCTTAGGTGCGTACTCGTAGTAAAAAAAACGGTGTAATGGTCAGAAAATTACTGCCGCGTGGGTTTCCAATGCTAATTGCCAAAGGCTGCCCCTAAAAATATAAGTTAACCTCTGCATTCTCAGCAAAATTAAGCCTTTTTTACATTGTAAAGTCCAGATTTTGACCAGTCTTCCTAGCCTCCAGCCCCCATCCAAAGCCAAAACCAACCTAGATTATCAAAAGTTTAGGGTCCCCCCTTGCTCCCTCACACTCCCAACTGACCCAACCTTTCCCGCCCTTCGGACTTCCTATAACTTTGAACCTGTGACGTATCATACAGTCATACACAAACTTTCAGTGTTTACTGGTAGATTAAAATTTTATCCGTCATATATAGATATAATGATATTATAAAGGAAAATTTAATATAAATAAATCAATCTTTGAGCAGTTCTCCCATAATGGATCAACCTTTAAATCTTCCCAAATTAAACACAAGTTTCATTTTTTTCTCCCAAAATAAACCCAAATGACCAGTGACCTGTACAATCGGTTATTTTTTAAATTTTTCTTTAATTATTTTTTTTTAATTAAAAACCTTTATTAAAAAAAAAAAAAAAAAAAAAAAAAAAAAAAAAAAGAATCAACCCCTCTCCCTCCTCCGTCTCTCACGTGAACTAGTCCCCACTACCACCGGAACCCCTTATAACTATCTCTTCCCCGCCGGAGAAAACCCCCTTTCTCGTTGGCCCCACTCCCCTTGCTTCCGGAGCAAACCGAACCATTCGACCAAATTGCTTTCGGATAGGAAAGAAGTGGGTTTTTTGGATCTTGGTGGTAGTGGGGTGGGTTGGTATGGTGGTTTTGGTGGTTGGTATGGTGTTTTCGGTGGGTTGGTATGGTGGTTTCGATGGGTTAGTATGGTGGTTTTGTTGGTTGTTATGGTTGTTGGTGCCTGGTGGTGTACATAGGTGGTGGTGCAGTGGGTGGAAGTGATGGTGGTGAAGGTTAAGGTGTAGGTGGCGAAAATTATGGCGGCGTTGAAGGTCGCCAGCGTCGGGGGAATTGGTTGGGCGCCGGCCGCTGGTAGGGGAAGGGGTGGTTGGTGGGGAGGGTGGCTAGCAGTGGTGGGAAAGGGTGGTTTTGGTTTTTTTTTTTTTCCCTTTTTTTTTTGTAAAAATTATCAAAAAAAAAAAAAAAGAATAATTTGGCCAATGATTTAATGACAAATGGATTTTTACCTGGTATAACAGGTAAGGTGACCTGTTGAGTTCATTTCAAAAGAAAAAAATGAAACTTGTGTTAAATTTGGGAAGATTTAAAGGTTGGTCCAATGTGAGAGAAACGCTCAAAAATTGGTTTGTTGTTGTTAAATTTTCCTATTATAAATGTATATATGTTGTTACTAATTTAACAACATATTAGTAAACATTACTCTATGATTGTTTCTTAACATACGTATGTAGGAATGTAGGATGATAGTAGAGGTAGAGAGTAAAGGTGGAAACCATATTAACAAAAGAGGTAATGAAGCAATGTTTTAGAGACATCATAAGAAGGTTAGTGTATTTGATTTGAAATTTGTACATATGGTGCTTAAGATGTGGAAAAAACCCACTCCAAAGAGAGAAAAACATGCTTGTAAGCCAAATAGTAAATGATTTTTGTATATGAGTAATATGATACCAATTATATACTACCTCCGTTTCATATTTTTTGCAACTTTGGGGTATTATTTGTTACAAAAATATTCCAAAGTTGCAAAAAATAGGAAACGGAGTTAGTATTTTGGATACATGAAACATTGCCAACTAAAATTGGTATATAAAGCAACATCAACTTTAATATTAAGTGCTTAAGACAATAGGATATGTATCATGAGATATTGTATAACTATAGATTTTGCATCATCCCCACCTATCCAACCACCCTTCAAGAAGACAAACATTTTATTCCAACCTGACTCTCCACAAATGCATTTCTAATTCGAATATATACAAATTAAGATTCAATAGAATTAACACCGATAGTGTCATTCTGCATATCAAATTTTATAATTAATAGTTGGTGTTGCCTTATACATTCGCTTTAGTTGTTGTTGCTCCTTAAATTATTACACCCTAACTATTGTTGTGTGACTTGTGTCATTTTTACTAGATTATGACATTTAAGTATTAAACTATCCAATTTAAACTAGACATAAGCAGGCAAAAAAATTACTTTATTTGTTTCTGTTTTTTTAGTTGATATAAAGTAATATTTTTATGTTCATGCCTATCAATGGTTAACATGATCGTTGTTATTCGTTAATTACTAAAAATGTATTGTAATAAAACTAAGGAAAAATTGGTAAAAATAATCTCAACTTTTAAGTATTCGTTTTAAATAATCCCAACTATGGATTAATTTTAAATAATCTCAACTTTAGGGTGTTTTCGGTTTCTTTGTTTCCCAACCGGTTACTAACAGCTTTTTGGGATACGTCATACGTGGCATCACGTGATTAGTTAATTTTTGTAAAAAAAAGTTTAAAATAATAATATTTAAAAAAAATTGAAAAAAAAAAGAAAAAACTAAAAAAAAAAACTGCCCAGCATCGTCCACCCACAAACCACCTTCCCCAACACCACTGCGACGGCCAGAACACTCTTCCCCACCCACGCGTCGGCCAGAACTCCCTCCTCCGCGCCGGTCAGCTCCCCGGCCCTTCAATTCCAGGCGCCCCTTCCCCCAAAACCACAAAACTCGCCCACCTTAAACCCCCCGAATTCCCTAAAAACATCCCCGCCGGCGAAACCACCTTGTAGCAGCCCCGCAAAAAACTACAGCCGCCCAACCCCGACAGCTCAGTAGCAATTGCGTCCAAATCGCCACCACAAGAAGCCTGCCTCACCGCGGTGGATGTCGGTCGGAAATCTTAGTTGGTGGTGGGGATTTGACTGGTTTTTTTTTTTTTTTAACATTTCAACGAATCATACCACGTGTCACTTAAATTTTTCTTTTTTAAAAAAAAATTCCTCTTTAATAGGTTACCGGTCACTTGGGACCATTTTGAGCGAATACACCCCAAAGTTGGAATTATCTAAAACGAATACGTAAAAATTGGGATTATTGTTATCAATTTTTCCTAAAACTAATGACATGTTATTTTGATAGCACCTATATTTTGAGATCTATCTTATAAGATTACTCTTGTTACGTATTTGTTATTAAGAATAAATCACCAAATATAATCAATATATAGTATGCAAATAGTGTAGAAATGATAGAATCATAAATTAAAAGTTTCAAACATACGCTACTAAAAAGCAAAGGAAGTATTATACTACATATTGTGGATCTTTTTACAATAACTATCCCTCTTTTTTTCAACTGAGCAATAAGACTCCCAAAAGTTACTACGTATCTATTTCTATTGCTTAAAACAACGTACGTATTGCAAATGAACTAGAGAGTATAAAAATTAGTATTAGATTACCACTTAGATCCTCTATTTGCTTCTGCTTTGCAAAACATCTAGAATTTTATTCAGATATTTGAACAATACACATTACGACGAACCTATTAAGATCCCTCAACTGACATACAACCAATTAAATCAAACTATAAAATAAATACGTATCAAAAACTTAGACCTTAAATAACTCAGAATATAACATTTTATATTAATTTAAGTTTTAGTTTAAGAGAACATAGATTAAGGGTCCGCTCTGTTCACCTTATTCTACTTATTTTAGGTGTAATAAGTGCAGATAAGTTCAGTTCAGGAAAAATAAGTTCTAATAAGGGTTACCCAAGTACAAATTACAACTAAAATAAGTTTTAATAAGATCTAATAAGTTCGGATAAGTTCAAATTAGATAAAATAAGTTCAGATAAGTAAAAATCAGGTGAATAGAACATACCATTAGTCATTGTCCTTGACGTATGCGATTGACATGACATATCAGCTTCAATTGCCTTCAATTTGGCAAAAGAAATTTCAATGAAGAAAGATAAGAAATAGCATGATAAGTGTGATTCTAGTCAAAAGGTGATACAAATTCCTTTTGCTGAAATAATGCGTAATGCCCTGAGCTATTATAATTGTGTTTTTCTTCCGTTATTTTAGCTTCACTTTTCTTCCCCTGATATTCGTCATAATATATAGTCTCAAGTTTCATAATATTGTACTTATAATACGTATACACTCATACAAATTATTTACTTATGTCCAATGTAACTATTTCTATTTATCAAAATATTTACGTACACCTAAAACATATATTTACAAAGTCCAATGTAATTATTTCCATTTATCAAAATATTTACGTACACCCAAAACATATATTTACCTAGTCCAAAAACAAAATAGGAAATTTCTAACTAATCTTCTCTCAAAACATTTTTCTTACCCGCAAAATTTTGTAAGCATAACTATAGATTACGAACAGAGTGAGTAATAAGATTTGAATCATTTGATATTGAATGATCTCAACACATACAAATATGTATATATGCTGGCTTTATAAGATGTCATGCTCAAAGTATTTAATGTGTAAGGTTCATGACAATTTTAACAAACCATTTACTTTAATAAAAGTTCTTAGGGTGCTATTAGGATTATAGCACGTGTATCCATTTGTATGTATTAGTGTATTACCTAAAATCGGAAAAAGGTTGAAGAAAATATCACTCCCTATTTTAAATCAGGAAAAATATGTTTTAATAACTTTAAAATTATAAGAAAATCCTTATCCGTAAAAATCACCAACTGTATGGAACAAAAAAAAAAAAAGAGAATAAATAATATGTTTCGATCTACATTAATAATCCACTCAAAAAAGTAAAAGGACTTTTAACGGGCCTTGACCCACCCCAGCCCACTATTAGGTCACATAATCCCAGCCCAGCATGGACCCGTTTGCATAGACCCGGGCCCAGCCCACTACATTAATAACAACCATGAAACCAGTACAAGTACTTGATTCAAACTTTCGGCTGGTTACAGGCGTCATGCGTACAGCCGTTACAGCAAATGAAACTTCTAACAAAGGAAAAAAAAAAAACTCAATGGTGGCAAGCTAGTTTTAACTTTTGTACGGAAATAAAATAGATGGGGTTGAAACTAGAGCGGGCAAACAGGTCGGGTTGGGTTGGGTTCGGGTCAACCTGTTTAATAAACAGGTCAGGACCCCCCCAACCTGAACCCGACCTGTTTACTTAAACAGGTCAGAATGACGAACCTAAACCCGACTTGGTTTAAACGGGTTGACCTGATTTCAACTCGTTTGACCTGTTTTTTTTTAAAAAAAAATAAAAACCTGATTATTCTTATAATATAATGATAAAAAAAAGTCGTATATTTAACTTGTTATTTTGCATAAAACTTTGCTGTATAAACCTATCAATTTAAGCATAATAAAAATACATTCAAGTAAAACTAACCATAGTTTACATATAATAATTTACAGTACAATCCAAAATCAAAATCAATGTCTTAAGGAGGCAATATTCCCAACAAAATAAAAATTAGATCTTGGAAAACTTCATCAGGTTTGACTAGTTGCTAGTCTTGCTACTGACTTTGAGGTGCGCTCTCAAATGGGCTTGGTGTATTGGCTTCATCATTCACCTTCATTATAAACAAAGAGCATAACATAAAATCCTGATCAACTTGTAAAATGCAAAAAATAATCTCATAAAAATGAAAAAAACAAAGTAACAAATGCATGCATAGAAATATAAATGAAGAAAAAAAGCAACATAATCAGATTATTCACCAATTTATCCAAAACAAAGCATCATAAATCGAAAAAAAAACCCCAAACACAGCCGAAACTTCTTTATTTTTCATATTATTCACCAAATTAGAAAGTCTCAATCAACATTTCTTAACAACACTACAACAGATAATTGTAAGTAGAATGAAATGCATGATGATTAGGGGATTTTTATCCACCAAGCACCGTTTGACAAGTGGACCAACCAGGTTCCGCCACGCGTCCTCCATGGACCACTTAAGACACGCCACGTGTCCACCCATGCCAAATGGGACAACCGGCCATCAAGGCCCATTTCAGTCTAGAAGCCCGATCGGCCCTAGGTTTACCTTAAACCTAGAGAGTTGCACGCTTCCCAAGGCTATAAATACTCGATTAATCCTCATTAATCAGGGACCGAATACATTACGGAACACACTAATAACCGGCTGATCTCGCTAGCAAAGCAGATTACCTACATTAAATACTCTCACCTAGAGAGACCTTATTACTTTAATTTCTGTGTTAATTACTCCTTAATCAGGTACTAACTTGACCGTTGGAGGCGGAGCTCTCAGGAGTCTCCGTTATTTTGCAGGTACAGGCGTCCGGTTCCAGTCTCGGAATTGTAACTCTCCCGCAGGACATCAGAAAACCCCGAAACATTTGGCGCCGTCTGTGGGGAGAGTACTTCAGAGATGGCATCCAAGTCTGTACCGACCCCAGAAGAGAGGCGTCCCCTAGACGACCCTCAAGTTCAGTCGGACCATGATACCGAAAGTGAATTTGAAGTTGAAACTCATACAGCTCCAGACGGGACCCTAAGGGCCCGCCGTACCCGTCATACTGAAATAAGGGAACGGGAGTATCTTCAAACAGGAAGCGAGCCAGCAGGCGCACCGCTTGCTCGGCAACAGCCGACTGATGGGTCTGCTCCCATCACAAGGAACGAACTCATGACCTTCATGAGGGGATTCAAGGGAGAGATCCAAGAGTTGATCAACAAAAAACCGCCTGCTTCAGTCAAAAGAGCAGGCGGCCAAAAAACCTTCCACTTCACTGAAGAGGAAGCCAGTTCAAGGGCGAGAGGCGACTCCCCATCCTAAATCTAAGAAGCGGGAGCCGTCTGCTCTTGATTTCACAAAACTCCGTTATCCTACGGGAAATAGGAAACCGGTTCGTCATATTCAGGCGGATGGGTCAAAGCAAACGTTCACAGATGCTCGGCACCTGCTAGAGCAGAAGAGGAGTGACCGATTATCAGAGTCGGCTTCTACTTCAAATTTTCAGGACAGTTTGCGAAATGCCTCGATGAGGCCAACTCAGTCGTACCATGAGAGTCAGTCAGGCGGCACCTCCCGACAGTCTGGCTTTCATAGTGCGCAGGCGGTACCAAATTTGCCATTTGTGCCGCAACAACAATATTTTATGCAGCCACCTCCATTTGGTGGACCTGCAGCAAAAAACGTCCAACCTATGGACTGGCAGCTACGGCTGCTTAGACTTGGTGAACAGCCGTCGGCCTTCTCCAAGGAAATTACTGAAGCCGCTCAGCCGGCCAAAGTAAAAAATGTTTTAGTAGGCGCCTATGATGGCACTACTAACCCGGAAGACCATCTGATGGCATTCACCAACCTGATGTACCTTCAAGGGTTGGATGATCCCACTTGGTGCAAGTGTTTCCCAGCAACTCTCAAGGGAATTGCACAGCAATGGTTCGGCAACCTGCCGACTGGTTGTGTAAACAGTTTCAGGACGCTTGCTTACTTATTTGCCTCCAACTTTGCAATGAACATCCCTGCGAAGAAAACGACCCTTGATTTGGGAACAATTCAGCAGGGTGAAAAGGAGGGCTTCGTTCCTACATCAGGCGGTTCAACCTGATGAGAATACAGATTCAAGGGTTACCGGATGAGGTAGCTTATACTGACTTTTTTAGAGGTCTCAAAGACGGGTCTACCTTCAAATTTGATTTAGTTCGAAAAAGGGTGGCGACTCTTCAAGAGGCCTTGATTGAAGCAGAAGCCTATATACAGGCGACTGATCTGTGTACAATGAAACAGTCGGACGGGAAGAGGTTCGACAATAAAGAAGGACGACAGAAACAGTCGTCCAACAAAGATGAAAAAAGAAAAGGGGTCTGGGCGGCTGATTCCTCTAAACAGCCGGCCAAGAAGAAAAAGGAATTCAAACCATACTCCCCAAAGTATGCGTTTAACAAGGATAACCAGTTTATCCTAAAAGAAATAAAGGGACGGCTCTCAATTGAGAAACCGCTCCCCATGAAGGGTTCTGCGAGCAACCGGAACCAAGACAAAATCTGTGCTTATCATGATGACATTGGTCATCACACCAACGACTGCATTAGTCTCATGCGGTACCTAGACCGCTTGGCTGATCAAGGTGATCTTGACACTTATGTCAAGAAATCTACGGGGAATACTTCCTCAAAAAAGCAGTCGGCCAAAAAGAATCAACAGGCCGACAGTTCCGATACAGATGATGCAGTCGTCTACACCATTGCAGGCGGCTTCTCAGGAGGCGGCCCCACTATTAGGGGCAACAAAGATAATATAAGGCGGTTAGATGTAAATTCCGTTCACCAAGAACGACCGTCCAAATATACATTTCCTGAGATTGTCATCACTGAAGAGGATCTAGGAGGAATAAGGGGGCCGCATGACGACCCTCTCGTTATTGAATGTAAAGTGGCCAACCAGAGAGTTGGTCGAATCCTCATAGATACTGGGAGCTCTTCAGATCTCATCAGCAGCAAATGTCTGTCAAAACTGAAATATCAGACGGACTGCATACATCCGGCCTCCCACCCTTTAATAGGGTTTGGAGGAGGAGTCGTCCACCCACTGGGACGAGTTGATCTACCCGTCCGCCTGGGCGAAAAAGGGGAAGGACGACACATGGTAGTCCGATTCCTAGTTGTAGAGGAACTCTCTGCCTACAACATGATTCTGGGTCGCCCAACCCTGAATAGTGCCAAGGCTGTTATAATCCCGTCACTTATGCTGCTTAAGTTTGAAAGGGACAATGGAACAGTCGGCTCCCTAAGGGGAGATCAGAGGATGGCCCGAGAGTGCTATCTCTCGGATGTCAAACCCACTGCTAAGACCACTGGGTCAAGTGGAGAAAAAACAGACCTTGACAATGTCAAGGAAAGTGCGCCTGTTCAAGAAACAGGCGACAGAAAAAGAAAGGCGTCCCAGACAGAGTCCGCCAGAAAGGCAAGAAAATAGCAATCATTGGCAGAGGACCGGCCGGATGAGTTCCGCCCTCAGCCGGCTGGTGAGCATACGGACCTGATATTAGACGACTCCCGCCCTGACCGAACAGTCAAAGTTGGGACGACTGCTCTGAGAAACCTTGGTGATGACTTTCACAACCTGTTGAAAGAATACAAGGACATCTTTGCATTTGAAGTCCATGAAATGCCAGGCATTAGTCCTGATCTGGCAGTACACAAACTCGCTGTGGATCCGAAAAAGAAGCCGGTACGGCAAAAGAAGCGGAACCATGGTGAAGAAGAGGTCAGGCGGCCGCCGCCGAAGTCAAAAAATTACTTGATGCAGGGTTCATTCGGCAATGTTACTTCCCAGATTGGGTTGCAAATGTGGTACTTGTTAAAAAGCCGAATGGCACCTGGCGAATGTGTGTAGACTACACAGACTTGAACAAGGCGTGCCCCAAAGACAGTTACCCTCTGCCCAAAATTGATAACCTGGTCGACTCAACAGCCGGCCATGCCTTGATGAGTTTTATGGACGCCTATTCTGGTTTTCATCAAATTCCTTTGTGGAAGAAAGATCAGGAGAAGACGGCCTTCGTCACTGATCAGGGATTATACTGTTATACGGTCATGCCGTTTGGTCTTAAGAATGCCCCGGCTACATTCCAACGAATGATAAACACAGTGTTCTTTGATCAGATTGGGAGAAACGTCGAGGCATACATTGATGATATGATTGTTAAGACTAAACTTCAGAAAGATCATCTGACGGACCTCCGAGAAACTTTCGCCACACTCAGGCGGCACCATGTCATGCTCAATCCCAAGAAATGTGTATTTGGAGTTGAGTCTGGGAAATTTCTCGGATTCCTTATCAACCAGAGAGGAATAGAGGCGAACCCTGAGAAGGTACAGGCGGTCATTGACATGCAGTCGCCTCGTACCGTCCGAGAGGTTCAGAAGTTAACAGGTTGTCTGGCGGCCTTGGGAAGATTTCTAAGCCGATCAGGCGACAAATGCCTATACTTTTTCCAGGCAATTAAGAAAAAGGCAAGGTTTGAATGGGGGCCGGATGCTGAGGCCGCCTTCCAGAAATTAAAGGTTCACTTGCATTCCTTGCCAAGGCTGGTCAGCCCTTTGCCCAAAGAAAATCTCTACATGTACCTGGCCGTCTCTGATCATGCGTTAAGCGCGGTGCTCCTTGCTGAAAGGGACGGCTGTCAACTTCCGGTCTACTTTGTCAGTCACGTACTGAAAAATGCCGAGTTGAGGTATCCCCTAGTGGAGAAATTTGGTCTTGCACTCTTCATGGCTGTTAAAAAATTGAAGCCCTACTTTCTGGCACATGCAGTCGTCGTGTATACCGACCAACCGATCAAACGGCCCCTTACCACCATGGAGTCCTCCGGACGAATGATCAAATGGGCCATAGAAATGCAGAGTCTCGAAGTTACTTTCGAGCCTAGAAAAGCAGTGAAGGGGCAAGCCTTTGCTGACTTTATTGTAGAGATGACTCGTCCTCCTGACTCTCAAGTTCCAGACCAAGTCTGGAAGGTATATGTGGACGGAAGCTCTACTATTCAATTTTGTATTACGAGGGGCATGCCGTCTGTACCTTTACAGTCGGCTACTCTCCATTGAGTTTCACTCTTTATCTTTACAGGGGCACGCCGTCTGTTCCATTACAGTCGGCTACTCTCCCTCGAGTATTTTACTCACAATACTTAGCTAAAAAGTTTAGGGCCTGGCCGATCCTGTAACTAACAGGCGGCTACCCTTCTTTTACTTAGCACATACGTTCACCAAAAACGTACCAAGGCCACTGGCCGAATGATCAGACCAGGCGCCTAGTCAACTGATCTAACTTTTAAAAACTAATCCGACCTGTCCCAACATTATAGCAGGCGTCCGGCGGCATCCATTCGGATGAAATTCGTCGCAGAGAGCAGCTCCCTTTTGGGTGGAACATTGTTCTATAAACTAATTACACGGCACCTATACGACTGTCCCAAAGGGCAACCACGTAGCCGTTTTTGAGACAAGGATAACTCTATCACTAACCAAACCAGTGGTAGCAGTTGACATCTGAGTCAGATGACCGCCTGTATTACTTGGGATAAATGCAGGGGGTACCTATTGAGTTAATAGCCAACAAACATTGGCGAATCAAGGGGTCTAGCCGGCCTATGCCGCCTGGTACCTCTACTTCTCAAACAAAAGTGACGGCGACTGAGTAACTCCAAAGTTAACTCATAGTCACTCCTTCAAATTTGGTATGGAACCTAAAAAGTTTGAGTCGTCCGCCTGTTTTATACAAACAAGGGCACTCGAACCCCTATTCCTACTGGATAACCTATTGAGTAAATAGCCAACAAACATTGGTAAATCAAGGGGTCTAGCCGGCCTACGCCGCCTGATACCTTTACTACTCAATCAAGATTGTGACGAAGACTAAGTAACTCCTATGTTAACTTAATAGTCACTCAAACTTAGTACTGAGCCTAAAAGGTACGAGTCGTCCACTTGTTTTTAATAAACAAAGGCTCTCAACCAATACTCTTGCTAGGTTAACAAATAACAAATTAGAGGCCAACATTGGCAATAAAGGGAAACAACCGGTACCCGCCGCTTGTTTTCCTACTTAAATTCCTTGGCTACTTGGTAATTCTATTTACTTGGTCAAATTGAATAAAGAGTTCGAATACCGATTGATTAAATGGCCGACTGATCATCTATCCTGGAAACAGACAACCAGTCGTCCAGGGGCATAGGCGGCATACTTACTATTTGTACCTGTCTTAACGTTCGGCCATACACAACAGTCTGTCTAGTGAGCAAATTTCAAATACTTAGACAAATTTGAACAAAAACAAAAAATTTGATTAAAATGAGCCGGCCATAAAAGACCAGCAGAATATTCAAAACCCCGGCCCCCTGGCCGGGTAATTACAAAGCAAACGGCACGCAGGCCGTGAAAAAAAAAAAAAAAAAAAAAAAAAAAAAAAAAATATACTTAAAGCTTAAGAAGGGGGCAGTTCAGTATCAGCAGCAGCCGCCTGGTCAGCACTCTTCTTGCTGGACTCGGCCTTAGCTGCATCATCTTTTGATGCCTTACCCCCAAGTGGCACAAGCGCCACAACCGGCTCTTCCTCCTCCAACGCAACGTCCATCGCCTCTTCTTCAGCAGCCGCCAGGATCTGTTGATTATATATTTCCGAACACTGGCGGTACGTTCTTTCCCATGAGGCAAAGTCGGCACTGGGGAACAGTCGTTCCCAGGTCATGCGTTGGATTTGGGCGGAGTCTTCCACCATCTCCCGGACGAGCTCTTGTTTCTCTTGCTCGGCCTTGTCCGAGAGCTCTTGGGTAAGACTCTTCTCCTGGTTCACCAGGCGTTCTTTTACGTTAGCCAAAGATTTCTCCATGGCTTCGTAAGAGTGCATTTTCTGACGAAGGGGCTTCAGCTCGGCTTTAAGTTTGGTGACGGTCCCCTCCAGCTCGTCAACCTTCTTTTGGGCCGCCTCTAGCTGAGCCCGAACAGCGGCGGTCGCCTGCGCCTGATAATAAAGAAGATCAATGGTCAGTACTTCATTTTGGGCAATTTGAAACATTGCTTTATCACAGCTGGAGGCGGCCATAGCCTTTGCGGCCTTTACCTCTTTGTTTTTTCCGATCAATCGGCTTGCGAAGGCTGTTGACTCGGAGCAGGGCCTAAGTACAAAGAAAAACAGGCGTCAGTTTCCAATCATAAGGGTTAACAGGCGTCCTGGAACTTCAAAAGGGTATACCTCAGCTAGGATCCCCGAAATTCCATCGAGGTCAAGGGTGCCGGCACCCTTGACCGCCTCCCTGTCAGAGGGAGGAACTACTTTAACCATTGACTTGGCTACCTCAACCAAGTCAAGTCCCTGGGGGCCGGCTGCATTAAGCAGAAGGAAAGACAAGTTAGACCTAATCAAGAAGGAAGCAAGAGTGAGTTTTTACAAGCAAGTGTCCATACATCTAGGCGGCCCCGCCTGGGTTTTTGAAGAAGTGGCCGGCTGCTTCTCAGCCGCCACTGTTTTCCTGGAAGACCCAGGAGAGCTTGCAACAGTCGTTCTCCGGGCCTTGAGGTCCGGCTGTTGCGAGGAAGAAGCCCTTGGAGTGCCAGACTGAAAACAAAAAGAGTTAGTATATGCATAATACAACTTAAAGGGGAAGAGTTTTCAAAGCTTACCAAGGGTGCCTCCTTGCTGGGGGAGTCGGCGTACGACTGCTTCATTAGCGAAACCCGCAGCATGGCCGCCGCAGTCTTAGATGCTGTTATTTTACTCATGGCGTCGGCTGAAAGAAATAAACAGCAAAGTTAGTAAAAATCCCAAGTAAACAAGGCGTGAGAAAACAGAGTATTCGTCAGGCCGGCTACCTCTAGAGCACCGACTGCCGAGGCCACAGGCGGCCAAGAAGTACTCATCATAGAGCCACTTGAAGCTCGGGACGCAGTGTAGGGGTACTTGCTCTCGTACCCCTGAAGTAGAGTTCACCCTAGTCTCTACTTTGAAGAGTCCTTTGTCTAGGATCTCTCTTTTAGCCTTTGGGGGAACAGGCGGCATGCTGCGGCCGCCTGCAAGAAGAGGCGGATCCCTGTTCCACTTGTTAAAACGTTTGTTCAGCTCCGTGTCTGAACTCTCGATAATAAGGAAGGTGTTCCGCCAATCCTTCCATTTGTTTGCCTTACCTCTCGTCATGAGGTAACCCCTGTGGCTTGTTAGTTGATACCAGCCGGTACCTCCCGACTTAGGGGTCCGGCTGAGATAGTTCATGTGGGCGAAAGCCTCAAAACTTGGCTCCACCCCGTTCAGTTCGCACCCGGCCACATAGCCGAGTACGTTTACCCAAGAGTTGGGGGCTAACTGCCATAACCCCAGATCATACCCATCTAAAATCCGCTGAACAGCCGGATGTAATGGGAAGCGCAGACCAGCTTTGATGGCCGCCACATAGCAGCCAAAACAGCCGTCACCATAGCTGGTACCAGCCGGCCAGACGACAGTATCTTCTGGATCCGGCACAAACAGTAAATACTCCGGGCCCATTTTGTGGTTAGCAATAAAGCTCGCCACGTTGTCTCGCATGGTTGCAATCCGGCCCCGGGGCACCCTGCAGTAGTAGGGGGTGTTTTCCTCTCTGTAAGAGGCGGACGGCTCTGCCCAATTATCCCCCTTCTCCACTGCATGGGAACTTCTCGCCTCTTGTAGGCGGTTATGTTTTTCTTCTGAGTCAGAAGAACTATGGTCAGAAGAACTATGGTCAGAAGAGCTGGAATCGGACTCGTCCCCTGACGAGTCCGAAGAGGACGACTCCTCCCCTCTCCTAGAGGGGCCCGCCTCCTCTCCCTTAGAAGGAGCAGAAGGTAAATTAGACATGTCCACGGTTAGATGAGAAGGGAACACCTTGGTCCCTCTCTCAGAACTGTCAGCTTGACAGTCGCCTCGTTCCACATCTGGCGCCTGGTCAGATGTTTCGCTAAGGAGTACCCTTTGGGAGGAGCCGTCTGAGTTTGATATTCTAGCAGTCTTTTTTTGTTCTGGCCATCACGTTCTGCATAGACACAGATTCAGTCGGACTTTGTATAAAGGGCAAAGATGGGTCCAGAAAAGGGCAGGCGGCACTCCTAGTCCTAGATTCAGCCGTCCCCGGTGACCGGCTGATCACTAACTTAGGGCGTGTCGTGTGCTTCCATGGTGCCATTTCAAAAAATAAAAAGAAAATTAAGAGTAAGAGAACTGAGTTACCTGAACGGATGACAGTTGATGAAGTCCTGAAAGTTCGGGTCAGTCGGCTTGTCAGAACAGGCGGTAGGCAGAAAAAGTTCGAAAATGTCAGATCAAGTTCAGGGGTCCGAATGTTCTCGCAAAAATTCTCAAATGTGAAAATGACCGAAGTCAGCACTTCCTTTTATAGGCAAAATGAGAAGGCGGAGGGTCGCTTCCGAATTCAAATTTGGGCGGAAGAATCTCCCGGCCGTCTGCAAGGTGACACCTGTAACGGGCCGTCGCCTGTCACCGTGCGACACCTGTCACAGGCGACACGTGACCAGTCGCGTGCCACCTGTGAGGGGCAAATGATTAGGGGATTTTTATCCACCAAGCGCCGTTTGACAAGTGGACCAACCAGGTTCCGCCACGCGTCCTCCACGGACCACTTAAGACACGCCACGTGTCCACCCATGCCAAATGGGACAACCGGCCATCAAGGCCCATTTCAGTCTAGAAGCCCGATCGGCCCTAGGTTTACCTTAAACCTAGAGAGTTGCACGCTTCCCAAGGCTATAAATACTCGATTAATCCTCATTAATCAGGGACCGAATAATTTACGGAACACACTAATAACCGGCTGATCTCGCTAGCAAAGCAGATTACCTACATTAAATACTCTCACCTAGAGAGACCTTATTACTTTAATTTCTGTATTAATTACTCCTTAATCAGGTACTAACTTGACCGTTGGAGGCGGAGCTCTCAGGAGTCTCCGTTATTTTGCAGGTACAGGCGTCCGGTTCCAGTCTCGGAATTGTAACTCTCCCGCAGGACATCAGAAAACCCCGAAACACATTTGACAATCATTTGATTCAAAAAGCTATGTTTGAATTTGTTTGACTTTCACTTGATTCAATTAGCTTTTTTGAACTCATTTGACTTTCTTTGGATTCAAAAAGCTTTGTTTGAATGTGTTTGAATTTCACTTGATTTAAATTAGCTTTGTTTGAATGTGGTTAACTTTCATTTGATTCAATTAGCTTTGTTTGAATGTGGTTGACTTTCATTTGATTCTATTAGGTTTGTTAGAATGCCATTGACTTTCGTTTGATTCAATTAGGTTTGTTAGAATGCCATTGACTTTCATTTGATTCAATTAGCTTTGTTGAATGCATATGACTTTCATTTGATTCAAAAAGCTTTGTTTGAATGTGTTTGACTTTCATTTGATTCAATTAGCATCGTTGAACGCATTTGACAGTCATTTGATTCAAAAAACTTTGTTTGAATTCTTTGGACTTTTAGTTGATTAAATTAGCTTTGTTTGAATGTGATTGACTTTCATTTGAATCAATTAGCTTTGTTTAATGCATTTGACTTTCATTTAATTCAAAAAGCTTTGTTTGAATGTGATTGACTTTTATTTGATTCAAATTGCTTTGTTTGAATGATTTTGACTTTGACTTGATTTAAATACCTTTTTTGAATGTGTTTGACTTTCATTTGATTCAAATAGCTTTGTTTGAATGTGTTTGCCTTCCATTGGATTTAATTAGCTTTGTTTGAATGTGGTTGACTTTTAATTGATTCAATTTGATCTGTTGAATGCATTTGACTTTCATTTGATTCAAAAAGATTTGTTTGAATGAGTTTGACTTTCATATGATTCAATTAGTATCGTTGAATGCATTTGACAATCATTTGATTCAAAAAGCTATGTTTGAATTTGTTTGACTTTCACTTGATTCAATTAGCTTTTTTGAACTCATTTGACTTTCTTTGGATTCAAAAAGCTTTGTTTGAATGTGTTTGAATTTCACTTGATTTAAATTAGCTTTGTTTGAATGTGGTTAACTTTCATTTGATTCAATTAGCTTTGTTTGAATGTGGTTGACTTTCATTTGATTCAATTAGGTTTGTTAGAATGCCATTGACTTTCGTTTGATTCAATTAGGTTTGTTAGAATGCTATTGACTTTCATTTGATTCAAATAGCTTTGTTAGAATGCCATTGAGTTTCATTTGATTCAATTAGCTTTGTTGAATGCATATGACTTTCATTTGATTCAAAAAGCTTTGTTTGAATGTGTTTGACTTCCATTTGATTCAATTAGCATCATTGAACGCATTTGACAGTTATTTTATTCAAAAAGCTTTGTTTGAATTTCTTAGACTTTCACTTGATTCAATTAGCTTTTTTGAATGCATTTAACTTTTATTTGATTCAAAAAGCTTTGTTCGAATGTGTTTGACTTTCATTTGATTCAATTAGCTTTGTAGGAATGCACTTGACAATCACTTGATTAAAAAAGCTTTGTTTGAATGTGTTTGACTTTAACTAGATTAAATTAGCTTTTTTGAATGCATTTAACTTTTATTTAATTAAAAAAGCTTTGTCCAAATGTGTTTGATTTTCATTTGATGCAATTAGCTTTGTTTGAATGTGTTTGACTTTCATTAAATTCAATAAGCTTTGTTGAATGCATTTAACTTTCATTTGATTTAAAAAGCTTTGTTTAAATGTGTTTGACTTTCAGTTGATTCAAAGAGATTTGTTTGAATGTGCTTGACTTTCATATGATTCAATTAGCATCGTTGAATGGATTTGACAATCATTTGATTCAAAAAGCTTTGTTTGACTTTCACTTGATTCAAATTGCTATTTTGAATGCATTTGAATTTCATTTGATTGAAAAAGCTTTGTTTGAATGTGTTTGATTTTTATTTGATTAAATTAGCTTTGTTTGAATGTGATTGACTTTCATTTGAATCAATTAGCTTTGTTTAATGCATTTGACTTTCATTTAATTCAAAAAGCTTTGTTTGAATGTGTTTGACTTTTATTTGATTCAAATAGCTTTGTTGGAATGATTTTGACTTTCACTTGATTTAAATACCTTTTTTGAATGCATTTGACTTTCACTTGATTTAAATACCTTTTTTGAATGCGTTTGCCTTCCATTGGATTTAATTAGCTTTGTTAAAATGTGGTGGACTTTTAATTGATTCAATTTGATCTTTTGAATGCATTTGACTTTCATTTGATTCAAAAAGATTTGTTTGAATGTGTTTGACTTTCATATGATTCAATTAGTATCGTTCAATGCATTTGACAATCATTTGATTCAAAAAGCTATGTTTGAATTTGTTTGACTTTCACTTGATTCAATTAGCTTTTTTGAACTCATTTGACTTTCTTTGGATTCAAAAAGCTTTGTTTGAATGTGTTTGAATTTCACTTGATTTAAATTAGCTTTGTTTGAATGTGGTTAACTTTCATTTGATTCAATTAGCTTTGTTTGAATGTGGTTGACTTTCATTTGATTCAATTAGGTTTGTTAGAATTCCATTGACTTTCGTTTGATTCAATTAGGTTTGTTAGAATGCCATTGACTTTCATTTGATTCAATTAGCTTTGTTGAATGCATATGACTTTCATTTGATTCAAAAAGCTTTGTTTGAATGTGTTTTACTTTCATTTGATTCAATTAGCATCGTTGAACGCATTTGACAGTCATTTGATTCAAAAAACTTTGTTTGAATTACCTAGACTTTCACTTGATTCAATTAGCTTTTTTGAATGCATTTAACTTTCATTTGATTTAAAAAGCTTTGTTTAAATGTAATTGACTTTCACTTGATTTAATTACTTTTTTTTAATTGCATTTGACTTTCAGTTGATTCAAAAAGATTTGTTTTAATGTGCTTCACTTTCATATGATTCAATTAGCATCGTTGAATGGATTTGACAATCATTTGATTCAAAAAGCTTTGTTTGACTTTCACTTGATTCAAATCGCTATTTTGAATGCATTTGAATTTCATTTGATTGAAAAAGCTTTGTTTGAATGTGTTTGATTTTCATTTGATTAAATTAGCTTTATTTGAATCTGATTGACTTTCATTTGAATCAATTAGCTTTGTTTAATACATTTGACTTTCATATAATTCAAAAAGCTTTGTTTGACTGTGTTTGACTTTAATTTGATTCAAATAGCTTTGCTTAAATGATTTTGACTTTCACTTGATTTAAATACCTTTTTTGAATGTGTTTGACTTTCATTTGATTCAAATAGCTTTGTTTGAATGTGTTTGCCTTCCATTGGATTTAATTAGCTTTGTTTGAATGTGTTTGACTATCATTTGATTCAATTAGCTTTGCTTGAATGTGGTTAACTTTCAATTGAGTCAATTTGCTTTGTTGAATGCATTTGACGTTCATTTGATTCAAAAAGTTTTGTTTGACTGTTATATGATTCAATTAGCCTCGTTGAATGCATTTGACAATCATTTGATTCAAAAAGCTTTGTTTGAATTCTTTGGACTTTTAATTGATTCAATTAGCTTTTTTGAAAGCATTTGACTTTCATATGATTTAACTAGCTTTGTTTGAATGTTTTTGACTTTCATTTGATGCAATTAGCTTTGTCTGAATGTGTTTGACTTTCGTTTGATTTAATTATCTTTTTTGAATGCATTTGACTTTCATTTGATTCAGAAAGCATTGTTTGAATGTGTTTGACTTTCATTTGATTCAAATAGCTTTGTTTGAATGTGTTTGCCTTCCATTGGATTTAATTAGCTTTGTTTGAATGTGGTTGACTTTTAAGTGATTCAATTTGATTTGTTGAATGCATTTGACTTTCATTTGATTCAAAAAGATTTGTTTGAATGTGTTTGACTTTCATATGATTCAATTAGTATCGTTGAATGCATTTGACAATCATTTGATTCAAAAAGCTATGTTTGAATTTGTTTGACTTTCACTTGATTCAATTAGCTTTTTTGAACTCATTTTACTTTCTTTGGATTCAAAAAGCTTTGTTTGAATGTGTTTGAATTTCACTTGATTTAAATTAGCTTTGTTTGAATGTGGTTAACTTTCATTTGATTCAATTAGCTTTGTTTGAATGTGGTTGACTTTCATTGGATTCAATTAGGTTTGTTAGAATGCCATTGACTTTCGTTTGATTCAATTACGTTTGTTAGAATGCCATTGACTTTCATTTGATTCAATTAGCTTTGTTGAATGCATATGACATTCATTTGATTCAAAAAGCTTTGTTTGAATGTGTTTGACTTTCATTTGATTCAATTAGCATCGTTGAACGCATTTGACAGTCATTTGATTCAAAAAACTTTGTTTGAATTACCTAGACTTTCACTTGATTCAATTAGCTTTTTTGAATGCATTTAACTTTCATTTGATTTAAAAAGCTTTGTTTAAATGTAATTGACTTTCACTTGATTTAATTACTTTTTTTTAATTGCATTTGACTTTCAGTTGATTCAAAAAGATTTGTTTTAATGTGCTTCACTTTCATATGATTCAATTAGCATCGTTGAATGGATTTGACAATCATTTGATTCAAAAAGCTTTGTTTGACTTTCACTTGATTCAAATCGCTATTTTGAATGCATTTGAATTTCATTTGATTGAAAAAGCTTTGTTTGAATGTGTTTGATTTTCATTTGATTAAATTAGCTTTATTTGAATCTGATTGACTTTCATTTGAATCAATTAGCTTTGTTTAATACATTTGACTTTCATTTAATTCAAAAAGCTTTGTTTGAATGTGTTTGACTTTAATTTGATTCAAATAGCTTTGTTTGAATGATTTTGAATTTCATTTGATTGAAAAAGCTTTGTTTGAATGTGTTTGACTTTCATTTGATTCAAATAGCTTTGTTTGAATGTGTTTGCCTTCCATTGGATTTAATTAGCTTTGTTTGAATGTGGTTGACTTTTAAGTGATTCAATTTGATTTGTTGAATGCATTTGACTTTCATTTGATTCAAAAAGATTTGTTTGAATGTGTTTGACTTTCATATGATTCAATTAGTATCGTTGAATGCATTTGACAATCATTTGATTCAAAAAGCTATGTTTGAATTTGTTTGACTTTCACTTGATTCAATTAGCTTTTTTGAACTCATTTGACTTTCTTTGGATTCAAAAAGCTTTGTTTGAATGTGTTTGAATTTCACTTGATTTAAATTAGCTTTGTTTGAATGTGGTTAACTTTCATTTGATTCAATTAGCTTTGTTTGAATGTGGTTGACTTTCATTTGATTCTATTAGGTTTGTTAGAATGCCATTGACTTTCGTTTGATTCAATTAGGTTTGTTAGAATGCCATTGACTTTCATTTGATTCAATTAGCTTTGTTGAATGCATATGACTTTCATTTGATTCAAAAAGCTTTGTTTGAATGTGTTTGACTTTCATTTGATTCAATTAGCATCGTTGAACGCATTTGACAGTCATTTGATTCAAAAAACTTTGTTTGAATTACCTAGACTTTCACTTGATTCAATTAGCTTTTTTGAATGCATTTAACTTTCATTTGTTTTAAAAAGCTTTTTTAAATGTAATTGACTTTCACTTGATTTAATTACTTTTTTTTAATTGCATTTGACTTTCAGTTGATTCAAAAAGATTTGTTTGAATGTGCTTGACTTTCATATGATTCAATTAGCATCGTTGAATGGATTTGACAATCATTTGATTCAAAAAGCTTTGTTTGACTTTCACTTGATTCAAATCGCTATTTTGAATGCATTTGAATTTCATTTGATTGAAAAAGCTTTGTTTGAATATGTTTGATTTTCAGTTGATTAAATTAGCTTTATTTGAATCTGATTAACTTTCATTTGAATCAATTATCTTTGTTTAATGCATTTGACTTTCATTTAATTCAAAAAGCTTTGTTTAAATGTGTTTGACTTTAATTTGATTCAAATAGCTTTGTTTGAATGTTTTTGACTTTCACTTGATTTAAATACCTTTTTTGAATGCGTTTGACTTTCATTTGATTCAAATAGCATTTCTTGAATGTGTTTGACTTTTATTTGGTTCAAATAGCTTTGTTTAAATGTGTTTGACTTTCATTTGATTCAATTAGCTTTGCTTGAATGTGGTTAACTTTCAATTGAGTCAATTTGCTTTGTTGTATGCATTTGACTTTCATTTGATTCAAAAAGTTTTGTTTGACTGACATATGATTCAATTAGCCTCGTTGAATGCATTTAACAATCATTTGATTCAAAAAGCTTTGTTTGAATTCTTTGGACTTTTAGTTGATTCAATTAGCTTTTTTGAAAGCATTTGACTTTCATATGATTTAATTAGCTTTGTTTGAATGTTTTTGACTTTCATTTGATGCAATTAGCTTTGTCTGAATGTGTTTGACTTTCGTTTGATTTAATTATCTTTTTTAAATGCATTTGACTTTCATTTGATTCAGATAGCATTGTTTGAATGTGTTTGACTTTCATTTTATTCAAATAGCTTTGTTTGAATGTGTTTGCCTTCTATTGGATTTAATTAGCTTTGTTTGAATGTGGTTGACTTTTAAGTGATTCAATTTGATTTGTTGAATGCATTTGACTTTCATTTGATTCAAAAAGATTTGTTTGAATGTGTTTGACTTTCATATGATTCAATTAGTATCGTTGAATGCATTTGACAATCATTTGATTCAAAAAGCTATGTTTGAATTTGTTTGACTTTCACTTGATTCAATTAGCTTTTTTGAACTCATTTGACTTTCTTTGGATTCAAAAAGCTTTGTTTGAATGTGTTTGAATTTCACTTGATTTAAATTAGGTTTGTTTGAATGTGGTTAACTTTCATTTGATTCAATTAGCTTTGTTTGAATGTGGTTGACTTTTATTGGATTCAATTAGGTTTGTTAGAATGCCATTGACTTTCGTTTGATTCAATTAGGTTTGTTAGAATGCCATTGACTTTCATTTGATTCAATTAGCTTTGTTGAATGCATATGACTTTCATTTGATTCAAAAAGCTTTGTTTGAATGTGTTTTACTTTCATTTGATTCAATTAGCATCGTTGAACGCATTTGACAGTCATTTGATTCAAAAAACTTTGTTTGAATTACCTAGACTTTCACTTGATTCAATTAGCTTTTTTGAATGCATTTAACTTTCATTTGATTTAAAAAGCTTTGTTTAAATGTAATTGACTTTCACTTGATTTAATTACTTTTTTTTAATTGCATTTGACTTTCAGTTGATTCAAAAAGATTTGTTTGAATGTGCTTGACTTTCATATGATTCAATTAGCATCGTTGAATGGATTTGACAATCATTTGATTCAAAAAGCTTTGTTTGACTTTCACTTGATTCAAATCGCTATTTTGAATGCATTTGAATTTCATTTGATTGAAAAAGCTTTGTTTGAATGTGTTTGATTTTCATTTGATTAAATTAGCTTTATTTGAATCTGATTGACTTTCATTTGAATCAATTAGCTTTGTTTAATGCATTTGACTTTCATTTAATTAAAAAAGCTTTGTTTGAATGTGTTTGACTTTAATTTGATTCAAATAGCTTTGTTTGAATGTTTTTGACTTTCACTTGATTTAAATACCTTTTTTGAATGCGTTTGACTTTCATTTGATTCAAATAGCATTTCTTGAATGTGTTTGACTTTCATTTGGTTCAAATAGCTTTGTTTAAATGTGTTTGACTTTCATTTGATTCAATTAGCTTTGCTTGAATGTGGTTAACTTTCAATTGAGTCAATTTGCTTTGTTGAATGCATTTGACGTTCATTTGATTCAAAAAGTTTTGTTTGACTGTCATATGATTCAATTAGCCTCGTTGAATGCATTTGACAATCATTTGATTCAAAAAGCTTTGTTTGAATTCTTTGGACTTTTAATTGATTCAATTAGGTTTTTTGAAAGCATTTGACTTTCATATGATTTTACTAGCTTTGTTTGAATGTTTTTGACTTTCATTTGATGCAATTAGCTTTGTCTGAATGTGTTTGACTTTCGTTTGATTTAATTATCTTTTTTGAATGCATTTGACTTTCATTTGATTCAGATAGCATTGTTTGAATGTGTTTGACTTTCATTTGATTCAAATAGCTTTGTTTGAATGTGTTTGCCTTCCATTGGATTTAATTAGCTTTGTTTGAATGTGGTTGACTTTTAAGTGATTCAATTTGATTTGTTGAATGCATCTGACTTTCATTTGATTCAAAAAGATTTGTTTGATTGTGTTTGACTTTCATATGATTCAATTAGTATCGTTGAATGCATTTGACAATCATTAGATTCAAAAAGCTATGTTTGAAGTTGTTAGACTTTCACTTGATTCAATTAGCTTTTTTGAACTCATTTGACTTTCTTTGGATTCAAAAAGCTTTGTTTGAATGTGTTTGAATTTCACTTGATTTAAATTAGCTTTGTTTGAATGTGGTTAACTTTCATTTGATTCAATTAGCTTTGTTTGAATGTGGTTGACTTTCATTGGATTCAATTAGGTTTGTTAGAATGCCATTAACTTTCGTTTGATTCAATTAGGTTTGTTAGAATGCCATTGACTTTCATTTGATTCAATTAGCTTCGTTGAATGCATATGACTTTTATTTGATTCAAAAAGCTTTGTTTGAATGTGTTTGACTTTCATTTGATTCAATTAGCATCGTTGAACGCATTTGACAGTCATTTGTTTTTAAAAAACTTTGTTTGAATTACCTAGACTTTCACTTGATTCAATTAGCTTTTTTGAATGCATTTAAATTCATTTGATTTAAAAAGCTTTGTTTAAATGTAATTGACTTTCACTTGATTTAATTACTTTTTTTTAATTGCATTTGACTTTCAGTTGATTCAAAAAGATTTGTTTGAATGTGCTTGACTTTCATATGATTCAATTAGCATCGTTGAATGGATTTGACAATCATTTGATTCAAAAAGCTTTGTTTGACTTTCACTTGATTCAAATCGCTATTTTGAATGCATTTGAATTTCATTTGATTGAAAAAGCTTTGTTTGAATGTGTTTGATTTTCATTTGATTAAATTAGCTTTATTTGAATCTGATTGACTTTCATTTGAATCAATTAGCTTTGTTTAATGCATTTGACTTTCATTTAATTCAAAAAGCTTTGTTTGAATGTGTTTGACTTTAATTTGATTCAAATAGCTTTGTTTGAATGTTTTTGACTTTCACTTGATTTAAATACCTTTTTTGAATGCGTTTGACTTTCATTTGATTCAAATAGCATTTCTTGAATGTGTTTGACTTTCATTTGGTTCAAATAGCTTTGTTTAAATGTGTTTGACTTTCATTTGATTCAATTAGCTTTGCTTGAATGTGGTTAACTTTCAATTGAGTCAATTTGCCTTGTTGAATGCATTTGACTTTCATTTGATTCAAAAAGTTTTGTTTGACTGTCATATGATTCAATTAGCCTCGTTGAATGCATTTGACAATCATTTGATTCAAAAAGCTTTGTTTGAATTCTTTGGACTTTTAGTTGATTCAATTTGCTTTTTTGAAAGCATTTGACTTTCATATGATTTAACAAGCTTTGTTTGAATGTTTTTGACTTTCATTTGATGCAATTAGCTTTGTCTGAATGTGTTTGACTTTCGTTTGATTTAATTATCTTTTTTGAATGCATTTGACTTTCATTTGATTCAGATAGCATTGTTTGAATGTGTTTGACTTTCATTTTATTCAAATAGCTTTGTTTGAATGTGTTTGCCTTCCATTGGATTTAATTAGCTTTGTTTGAATGTGGTTGACTTTTAAGTGATTCAATTTGATTTGTTGAATGCATTTGACTTTCATTTGATTCAAAAAGATTTGTTTGAATGTGTTTGACTTTCATATGATTCAATTAGTATCGTTGAATGCATTTGACAATCATTTGATTCAAAAAAGCTATGTTTGAATTTGTTCGACTTTCACTTGATTCAATTAGCTTTTTTGAACTCATTTGACTTTCTTTGGATTCAAAAAGCTTTGTTTGAATGTGTTTGAATTTCACTTGATTTAAATTAGCTTTGTTTGAATGTGGTTAACTTTCATTTGATTCAATTAGCTTTGTTTGAATGTGGTTGACTTTCATTTGATTCTATTAGGTTTGTTAGAATGCCATTGACTTTCGTTTGATTCAATTAGGTTTGTTAGAATGCCATTGACTTTCATTTGATTCAATTAGCTTTGTTGAATGCATATGACTTTCATTTGATTCAAAAAGCTTTGTTTGAATGTGTTTGACTTTCATTTGATTCAATTAGCATCGTTGAACGCATTTGACAGTCATTTGATTCAAAAAACTTTGTTTGAATTACCTAGACTTTCACTTGATTCAATTAGCTTTTTTGAATGCATTTAACTTTCATTTGTTTTAAAAAGCTTTTTTAAATGTAATTGACTTTCACTTGATTTAATTACTTTTTTTTAATTGCATTTGACTTTCAGTTGATTCAAAAAGATTTGTTTGAATGTGCTTGACTTTCATATGATTCAATTAGCATCGTTGAATGGATTTGACAATCATTTGATTCAAAAAGCTTTGTTTGACTTTCACTTGATTCAAATCGCTATTTTGAATGCATTTGAATTTCATTTGATTGAAAAAGATTTGTTTGAATGAGTTTGATTTTCATTTGATTAAATTAGCTTTATTTGAATCTGATTGACTTTCATTTGAATCAATTAGCTTTGTTTAATGCATTTGACTTTCATTTAATTCAAAAAGCTTTGTTTGAATGTGTTTGACTTTAATTTGATTCAAATAGCTTTGTTTGAATGTTTTTGACTTTCACTTGATTTAAATACCTTTTTTGAATGCGTTTGACTTTCATTTGATTCAAATAGCATTTCTTGAATGTGTTTGACTTTCATTTGGTTCAAATAGCTTTGTTTAAATGTATTTGACTTTCATTTGATTCAATTAGCTTTGCTTGAATGTGGTTAACTTTCAATTGAGTCAATTTGCTTTGTTGAATGCATTTGACTTTCATTTGATTCAAAAAGTTTTGTTTGACTGTCATATGATTCAATTAGCCTCGTTGAATGCATTTGACAATCATTTGATTCAAAAAGCTTTGTTTGAATTCTTTGGACTTTTAGTTGATTCAATTTGCTTTTTTGAAAGCATTTGACTTTCATATGATTTAACTAGCTTTGTTTGAATGTTTTTTACTTTCATTTGATGCAATTAGCTTTGTCTGAATGTGTTTGACTTTCGTTTGATTTAATTATCTTTTTTGAATGCATTTGACTTTCATTTGATTCAGATAGCATTGTTTGAATGTGTTTGACTTTCATTTGATTCAAATAGCTTTGTTTGAATGTGTTTGCCTTCCATTGGATTTAATTAGCTTTGTTTGAATGTGGTTGACTTTTAAGTGATTCAATTTGATTTGTTGAATGCATTTGACTTTCATTTGATTCAAAAAGATTTGTTTGAATGTGTTTGACTTTCATATGATTCAATTAGTACCGTTGAATGCATTTGACAATCATTTGATTCAAAAAGCTATGTTTGAATTTGTTTGACTTTCACTTGATTCAATTAGCTTTTTTGAACTCATTTGACTTTCTTTGGATTCAAAACGCTTTGTTTGAATGTGTTTGAATTTCACTTGATTTAAATTAGCTTTGTTTGAATGTGGTTAACTTTCATTTGATTCAATTAGCTTTGTTTGAATGTGGTTGACTTTCATTGGATTCAATTAGGTTTGTTAGAATGCCATTGACTTTCGTTTGATTCAATTAGGTTTGTTAGAATGCCATTGACTTTCATTTGATTCAATTAGCTTTGTTGAATGCATATGACTTTCATTTGATTCAAAAAGCTTTGTTTGAATGTGTTTGACTTTCATTTGATTCAATTAGCATCGTTGAACGCATTTGACAGTCATTTTGATTCAAAAAACTTTGTTTGAATTACCTAGACTTTCACTTGATTCAATTAGCTTTTTTGAATGCATTTAACTTTCATTTGATTTAAAAAGCTTTGTTTAAATGTAATTGACTTTCACTTGATTTAATTACTTTTTTTAATTGCATTTGACTTTCAGTTGATTCAAAAAGATTTGTTTGAATGTGCTTGACTTTCATATGATTCAATTAGCATCGTTGAATGGATTTGACAATCATTTGATTCAAAAAGCTTTGTTTGACTTTCACTTGATTCAAATCGCTATTTTGAATGCATTTGAATTTCATTTGATTGAAAAAGATTTGTTTGAATGAGTTTGATTTTCATTTGATTAAATTAGCTTTATTTGAATCTGATTGACTTTCATTTGAATCAATTAGCTTTGTTTAATGCATTTGACTTTCATTTAATTCAAAAGGCTTTGTTTGAATGTGTTTGACTTTAATTTGATTCAAATAGCTTTGTTTGAATGTTTTTGACTTTCACTTGATTTAAATACCTTTTTTGAATGCGTTTGACTTTCGTTTGATTCAAATAGCATTTCTTGGATGTGTTTGACTTTCATTTGGTTCAAATAGCTTTGTTTAAATGTGTTTGACTTTCATTTGATTCAATTAGCTTTGCTTGAATGTGGTTAACTTTCAATTGAGTCAATTTGCTTTGTTGAATGCATTTGACTTACATTTGATTCAAAAAGTTTTGTTTGACTGTCATATGATTCAATTAGCCTCGTTGAATGCATTTGACAATCATTTGATTCAAAAAGCTTTGTTTGAATTCTTTGGACTTTTAGTTGATTCAATTAGCTTTTTTTGAAAGCATTTGACTTTCATATGATTTAACTAGCTTTGTTTGAATGTTTTTTTGACTTTCATTTGATGCAATTAGCTTGTCTGAATGTGTTTGACTTTCGTTTGATTTAATTATCTTTTTTGAATGCATTTGACTTTCATTTGATTCAGATAGCATTGTTTGAATGTGTTTGACTTTCATTTGATTCAAATAGCTTTGTTTGAATGTGTTTGCCTTTTATTGGATTTAATTAGCTTTGTTTGAATGTGGTTGACTTTTAAGTGATTCAATTTGATTTGTTGAATGCATTTGACTTTCATTTGATTCAAAAAGATTTGTTTGAATGTGTTTGACTTTCATATGATTCAATTAGTATCGTTGAATGCATTTGACAATCATTTGATTCAAAAAAGCTATGTTTGAATTAGTTTGACTTTCACTTGATTCAATTAGCTTTTTTGAACTCATTTGACTTTCTTTGGATTCAAAAAGCTTTGTTTGAATGTGTTTGAATTTCACTTGATTTAAATTAGCTTTGTTTGAATGTGGTTAACTTTTATTTGATTCAATTAGCTTTGTTTGAATGTGGTTGACTTTCATTTGATTCAGTTAGGTTTGTTAGAATGCCATTGACTTTCATTTGATTCAATTAGCTTTGTTGAATGCATATGACTTTCATTTGATTCAAAAATCTTTGTTTGAATGTGTTTGACTTTCATTTGATTCAATTAGCATCGTTGAACGCATTTGACAGTCATTTGATTCAAAAAACTTTGTTTGAATTACCTAGACTTTCACTTGATTCAATTAGCTTTTTTGAATGCATTTAACTTTCATTTGATTTAAAAAGCTTTGTTTAAATGTAATTGACTTTCACTTGATTTAATTACTTTTTTTTAATTGCATTTGACTTTCAGTTGATTCAACAAGATTTGTTTGAATGTGCTTGACTTTCATATGATTCAATTAGCATCGTTGAATGGATTTGACAATCATTTGATTCAAAAAGCTTTGTTTGACTTTCACTTGATTCAAATCGCTATTTTGAATGCATTTGAATTTCATTTGATTGAAAAAGCTTTGTTTGAATGTGTTTGATTTTCATTTGATTAAATTAGCTTTATTTGAATCTGATTGACTTTCATTTGAATCAATTAGCTTTGTTTAATGCATTTAACTTTCATTTAATTCAAAAAGCTTTGTTTGAATGTGTTTGACTTTAATTTGATTCAAATAGCTTTGTTTGAATATTTTTGACTTTCACTTGATTTAAATACCTTTTTTGAATGCGTTTGACTTTCATTTGATTCAAATAGCATTTCTTGAATGTGTTTGACTTTCATTTGGTTCAAATAGCTTTGTTTAAATGTGTTTGACTTTCATTTGATTCAATTAGCTTTGCTTGAATGTGGTTAACTTTCAATTGAGTCAATTTGCTTTGTTGAATGCATTTGACTTTCATTTGATTCAAAAAGTTTTGTTTGACTATCATATGATTCAATTAGCCTCGTTGAATGCATTTGACAATCATTTGATTCAAAAAGCTTTGTTCGAATTCTTTGGACTTTTAGTTGATTCAATTAGCTTTTTTGAAAGCATTTGACTTTCATATGATTTAACTAGCTTTGTTTGAATGTTTTTGACTTTCATTTGATGCAATTAGCTTTGTCTGAATGTGTTTGACTTTCGTTTGATTTAATTATCTTTTTTGAATGCATTTGACTTTCATTTGATTCAGATAGCATTGTTTGAATGTGTTTGACTTTCATTTATTCAAATAGCTTTGTTTGAAATGTGTTTGCCTTCCTTTGGATTTTAATTCGCTTTGTTTGAATGTGGTTGACTTTTAAGTGATTCAATTTGATTTGTTGAATGCATTTGACTTTCATTTGATTCAAAAAGATTTTTTTGAATGTGTTTGACTTTCATATGATTCAATTAGTATCGTTGAATGCATTTGACAATCATTTGATTCAAAAAGCTATGTTTGAATTTGTTTGACTTTCACTTGATTCAATTAGCTTTTTTGAACTCATTTGACTTTCTTTGGATTCAAAAAAGCTTTGTTTGAATGTGTTTGAATTTCACTTGATTTAAATTAGCTTTGTTTGAATGTGGTTAACTTTCATTTGATTCAATTAGCTTTGTTTGAATGTGGTTGACTTTCATTTGATTCAATTAGGTTTGTTAGAATGCCATTGACTTTCGTTTGACTCAATTTAGTTGTTAGAATGCATTGACTTTCATTTGATTCAATTAGCTTTGTTAGAATGCATATGACTTTCATTTGATTCAAAAAGCTTTGTTTGAATGGTTTGACTTTCATTTGATTCAATTACACGTGAACGCATTTGACAGTCATTTGATTTCGAAAAACTTGTTTGAATTACTAGACTTTCACTTGATTCAATTAGCTTTTTGAATGCATTTACTTTATTTGATTTAAAAAGCTTTGTTTAAATGTAATTGACTTTCACTTGATTTAATTACTTTTTTTTAATTCATTGACTTTCAGTTGATTCAAAGATTTTTTAATGTGCTTGACTTCATATATCAATTAGCATCGTGAATGATTTGACCATTTGATTCAAAAGCTTTCTTTGATTTCACTTGATTCAAATCGCTATTTTGAATGCATTTGAGTTTCATTTGATCGAAAAAGCTTTGTTTGAATGTGTTTTGATTTCATTTGATTAAATTAAATTAGCTTTATTTTGAATCTGATTGACTTTCATTTGAATCAATTAGCTTTGTTTAATGCATTTGACTTTCATTTAATTTAAAAAGCTTTGTTAGAATGTGTTTGACTTTAATTTGATTCAAAATAGCTTTGTTTGAATATTTTGACTTTCACTTGATTTAAATACCTTTTTTGAATGCGTTTGACTTTCATTTGATTCAAATAGCATTTCTTGAATGTGTTTGACTTTCATTTGGTTCAAATAGCTTTGTTTAAATGTGTTTGACTTTCATTTGATTCAATTAGCTTTGCTTGAATGTGGTTAACTTTCAATTGAGTCAATTTGCTTTGTTGAATGCATTTGACTTTCATTTGATTCAAAAAGTTTTGTTTGACTGTCATATGATTCAATTAGCCTCGTTGAATGCATTTGACAATCATTTGATTCAAAAAGCTTTGAATTCTTTGGACTTTTACTTGATTCAATTAGCTTTTTTGAAAGCATTTGACTTTCATATGATTTAATTAGCTTTGTTTGAATTTTTGACTTTCATTTGATGCAATTAGCTTTGTCTGAATGTGTTTGACTTTCGTTTGATTTAATTATCTTTTTGAATGCATTTGACTTTCATTTGATTCAGATAGCATTGTTTGAATGTGTTTGACTTTCATTTGATTCAAATAGCTTTGTTTGAATGTGTTTGCCTTCCATTGGATTTAATTAGCTTTGTTTGAATGGTTGACTTTTAATTGATTCAATTTGATTTGTTGAATGCATTTGACTTTCATTTGATTCAAAAAGATTTTGAATGTGTTTGACTTTCATATGATTCAATTAGTATCGTTGAATGCATTTGACAATCATTTGATTCAAAAAGCTATGTTTGAATTTGTTTGACTTTCACTTGATTCAATTAGCTTTTTTGAACTCATTTGACTTTCTTTGGATTCAAAAAGCTTTGTTGAATGTGTTTGAATTTCACTTGATTTAAATTAGCTTTGTTGAATGGTTAACTTTCATTTGATTCAATTAGCTTTGTTTGAATGTGGTTGACTTTCATTTGATTCAATTAGGTTTGTTAGAATGCCATTGACTTTCGTTTGATTCAATTAGGTTTGTTAGAATGCCATTGACTTTCATTTGATTCAATTGTTGAATGCATATGACTTTCATTTGATTTAAAAGCTTTGTTTGAATGTGTTTGACTTTCATTTGATTCAATTAGCATCGTTGAACGCATTTGACAGTCATTTGATTCAAAAAGCTTTGTTTGAATTACCTAGACTTTCACTTGATTCAATTAGCTTTTTTGAATGCATTTAACTTTCATTTGATTTAAAAAGCTTTGTTTAAATGTAATTGACTTTCACTTGATCTAATTACTTTTTTTTAATTGCATTTGACTTTCAGTTGATTCAAAAAGATTTGTTTAATGTGCTTCACTTTCATATGATTCAATTTGCATCTTGAATGGATTTGACAATCATTTGATTCAAAAAGCTTTGTTTGACTTTCACTTGATTCAAAATCGCTATTTTGAATGCATTTGAATTTCATTTGATTGAAAAAGCTTTGTTTGAATGTGTTTGATTTTCATTTGATTAAATTAGCTTTATTTGAATCTGATTGACTTTCATTTGAATCAATTAGCTTTGTTTAATAGCATTTGACTTCATATAATTCAAAAAGCTTTGTTTGACTGTGTTTGACTTTAATTTGAGTTCAAATAGCTTTGCTTAAATGATTTTGACTTTCACTTGATTTAAATACCTTTTTTGAATGTGTTTGACTTTCATTTGATTTCAAATACCTTGTTTGAATGTGTGTTGCCTTTCCATTGGATTTAATATAGCTTTGTTTGAATGTGTTTTGACTATTCATTTGATTCAATTAGCTTTGCTTGAATGTGGTTAACTTTCAATTGAGTCAATTTGCTTTGTTGAATGCATTTGACGTTCATTTGATTCAAAAAAGTTTTGTTGACTGTTATATGATTCAATTAGCCTCGTTGAATGCATTTGACAATCATTTGATTCAAAAAGCTTTGTTTCGAATTCTTTGGATTTTAAGTTGATTCAATTAGCTTTTTTGAAAGCATTTGACTTTCATATGATTTAACTAGCTTTGTTTTGAATGTTTTTGACTTTCATTTGATGCAATTAGCTTTGTCTGAATGTGTTTGACTTTCGTTTGATTTAATTATCTTTTTTGAATGGCATTTGACTTTCATTTGATTCAGATAGCATTCGTTTGAATGTGTTTGACTTTCATTTGATTCAAATAGCTTTTGTTTGAATGTGTTTTGCCTTCCATTGGATTTAATTACGCTTTGTTTGAATGTGGTTGACTTTTAAGTGATTCAATTTGATTTGTTGAATGCATTTGAATTTCATTTGATTCAAAAAGATTTGTTTGAATGTGTTTGACTTTCATATGATTCAATTAGTATCGTTGAATGCATTTGACAATCATTTGATTCAAAAAGCTATGTTTGAATTTGTTTGACTTTCACTTGATTCAATTAGCTTTTTTGAACTCATTTGACTTTCTTTGGATTCAAAAAGCTTTGTTTGAATGTGTTTGAATTTCACTTGATTTAAATTAGCTTTGTTTGAATGTGGTTAACTTTCATTTGATTCAATTAGCTTTGTTTGAATGTGGTTGACTTTCATTTGATTCAATTAGGTTTGTTAGAATGCCATTGACTTTCGTTTGATTCAATTAGGTTTGTTAGAATGCCATTGACTTTCATTTGATTCAATTAGCTTTGTTGAATGCATATGACTTTCATTTGATTCAAAAAGCTTTGTTTGAATGTTTGACTTTCATTTGATTCAATTAGCATCGTTGAACGCATTTGACAGTCATTTGATTCAAAAAACTTTGTTTGAATTACCTAGACTTTCACTTGATTCAATTAGCTTTTTTGAATGCATTTAACTTTCATTTGATTTAAAAAGCTTTGTTTAAATGTAATTGACTTTCACTTGATTTAATTACTTTTTTTAATTGCATTTGACTTTCAGTTGATTCAAAAAGATTTGTTTGAATGTGCTTGACTTTCATATGATTCAATTAGCATCGTTGAATGGATTTGACAATCATTTGATTCAAAAAGCTTTTTGACTTTCACTTGATTCAAATCGCTATTTTGAATGCATTTGAATTTCATTTGATTGAAAAAGCTTTGTTTGAATGTGTTTGATTTTCATTTGATTAAATTAGCTTTGTTTGAATGTGATTGACTTTCATTTGAATCAATTAGCTTTGTTTAATGCATTTGACTTTCATTTAATTCAAAAAGCTTTGTTTGAATGTGTTTGACTTTAATTTGATTCAAATAGCTTTGTTTGAATGTTTTTGACTTTCACTTGATTTAAATACCTTTTTTGAATGCGTTTGACTTTCATTTGATTCAAATAGCATTTCTTGAATGTGTTTGACTTTCATTTGGTTCAAATAGCTTTGTTTAAATGTGTTTGACTTTCATTTGATTCAATTAGCTTTGCTTGAATGTGGTTAACTTTCAATTGAGTCAATTTGCTTTGTTGAATGCATTTGACTTTCATTTGATTCAAAAAGTTTGTTTGACTGTCATATGATTCAATTAGCCTCGTTGAATGCATTTGACAATCATTTGATTCAAAAAGCTTTGTTTGAATTCTTTGGACTTTTAGTTGATTCAATTAGCTTTTTTGAAAGCATTTGACTTTCATATGATTTAATTAGCTTTGTTTGAATGTTTTTGACTTTCATTTGATGCAATTAGCTTTGTCTGAATGTGTTTGACTTTTTTTGATTAATTAGCTTTTTTGAATGCATTTGACTTTCATTTGTTTGAATGTGTTTGACTTTCATTTGATTCAAATAGCTTTGTTTGAATGTGTTTGCCTTCCATTGGATTTAATTAGCTTTGTTTGAATGTGGTTGACTTTTAATTGATTCAATTTGATTTGTTGAATGCATTTGACTTTCATTTGATTCAAAAAGATTTGTTTGAATGTGTTTGACTTTCATATGATTCAATTAGTATCGTTGAATGCATTTGACAATCATTTGATTCAAAAAGCTATGTTTGAATTTGTTTGACTTTCACTTGATTCAATTAGCTTTTTTGAACTCATTTGACTTTCTTTGGATTCAAAAAGCTTTGTTTGAATGTGTTTGAATTTCACTTGATTTAAATTAGCTTTGTTTGAATGTGGTTAACTTTCATTTGATTCAATTAGCTTTGTTTGAATGTGGTTGACTTTCATTTGATTCAATTAGGTTTGTTAGAATGCCATTGATTGATTCTTTAGAATTTGTGAATGCATATGACTTTCATTTGATTCAAAAAGCTTTGTTTGAATGTGTTTGACTTTCATTTGATTCAATTAGCATCGTTGAACGCATTTGACAGTCATTTGATTCAAAAAACTTTGTTTGAATTACCTAGACTTTCACTTGATTCAATTAGCTTTTTTGAATGCATTTAACTTTCATTTGATTTAAAAAGCTTTGTTTAAATGTAATTGACTTTCACTTGATTTAATTACTTTTTAATTGCATTTGACTTTCAGTTGATTCAAAAAGATTTGTTTGAATGTGCTTGACTTTCATATGATTCAATTAGCATCGTTGAATGGATTTGACAATCATTTGATTCAAAAAGCTTTGTTTGACTTTCACTTGATTCAAATCGCTATTTTGAATGCATTTGAATTTCATTTGATTGAAAAAGCTTTGTTTGAATGTGTTTGATTTTCATTTGATTAAATTAGTGATTGACTTTCATTTGAATCAATTAGCTTTGTTTAATGCATTTGAAGCTTTGACTTCAAATATTGAATTTTTGTTTGAATGCTTTGTTGATTCAAATAGTGATTTGGGCTTTTTGAATTTTGACCTCAATGCATTTGAATTTTCTTTGAATGTTTGATTCCTCCATTTGTTTGATTCAAAAAAGCTTTGTTTGAATTTTTTGACTTTCACTTGATTTAAATACCTTTTTTGAATGCGTTTGACTTTCATTTGATTCAAATAGCATTTCTTGAATGTGTTTGACTTTCATTTGTTCAAATAGCTTTGTTTAAATGTGTTTGACTTTCATTTGATTCAATTAGCTTTGCTTGAATGTGGTTAACTTTCAATTGAGTCAATTTGCTTTGTTGAATGCATTTGACTTTCATTTGATTCAAAAAGTTTTGTTTGACTGTCATATGATTCAATTAGCCTCGTTGAATGCATTTGACAATCATTTGATTCAAAAAGCTTTGTTTGAATTCTTTGGACTTTTACTTGATTCAATTAGCTTTTTTGAAAGCATTTGACTTTCATATGATTTAATTAGCTTTGTTTGAATGTTTTTGACTTTCATTTGATGCAATTAGCTTTGTCTGAATGTGTTTGACTTTCGTTTGATTTAATTATCTTTTTTGAATGCATTTGACTTTCATTTGATTCAGATAGCATTTTTGAATGTGTTTGACTTTCATTTGATTCAAATAGCTTTGTTTGAATGTGTTTGCCTTCCATTGGATTTAATTAGCTTTGTTTGAATGTGGTTGACTTTTAATTGATTCAATTTGATCTGTTGAATGCATTTGACTTTCATTTGATTCAAAAAGATTTGTTTGAATGTGTTTGACTTTCATATGATTCAATTAGTATCGTTGAATGCATTTGACAATCATTTGATTCAAAAAGCTATGTTTGAATTTGTTTGACTTTCACTTGATTCAATTAGCTTTTTTGAACTCATTTGACTTTCTTTGGATTCAAAAAGCTTTGTTTGAATGTGTTTGAATTTCACTTGATTTAAATTAGCTTTGTTTGAATGTGGTTAACTTTCATTTGATTCAATTAGCTTTGTTTGAATGTGGTTGACTTTCATTTGATTCAATTAGGTTTGTTAGAATGCCATTGACTTTCGTTGATTCAATTATTTGTTAGAATGCATTGACTTTCATTTGATTCAATTAGCATTTCTCGCTTTTTGAATGTTTGACTTTCATTTGATTCAATTAGCATCGTTGAACGCATTTGACAGTCATTTGATTCAAAAAAACTTTGTTTGAATTACCTAGACTTTCACTTGATTCAATTAGCTTTTTGAATGCATTTAACTTTCATTTGATTTAAAAAGCTTTGTTTAAATGTAATTGACTTTCACTTGATTTAATTACTTTTTTTTAATTGCATTTGACTTTCAGTTGATTCAAAAAGATTTGTTTGAATGTGCTTGACTTTCATATGATTCAATTAGCATCGTTGAATGGATTTGACAATCATTTGATTCAAAAAGCTTTGTTTGACTTTCACTTGATTCAAATCGCTATTTTGAATGCATTTGAATTTCATTTGATTGAAAAAGCTTTGTTTGAATGTGTTTGATTTTCATTTGATTAAATTAGCTTTGTTTGAATGTGATTGACTTTCATTTGAATCAATTAGCTTTGTTTAATGCATTTGACTTTCATTTAATTCAAAAAGCTTTGTTTGAATGTGTTTGACTTTAATTTGATTCAAATAGCTTTGTTTGAATGTTTTTGACTTTCACTTGATTTAAATACCTTTTTTGAATGCGTTTGACTTTCATTTTCAAATAGCATTCTTGAATGTGTTTGACTTTCATTTGGTTCAAATAGCTTTGTTTAAATGTGTTTGATTCATTTTGATTCAATTAGCTTTGCTTGAATGTGGTTAACTTTCAATTGATTCAATTTGCTTTGTTGAATGCATTTGACTTTCATTTGATTCAAAAAGTTTTGTTTGACTTGTCATATGATTCAATTACAATCATTTGATTCAAAAAGCTTTGTTTGAATTCTTTGGACTTTTAGTTGATTCAATTAGCTTTTTTGAAAGCATTTGACTTTCATATGATTTAATTAGCTTTGTTTGAATGTTTTTGACTTTCATTTGATGCAATTAGCTTTGTTTGAATGTGTTTGACTTTCGTTTGATTTAATTATCCTTTTTCAATGCATTTGACTTTCATTTGATTCAGATAGCATTGTTTGAATGTGTTTGACTTTCATTTGATTCAAATAGCTTTGTTTGAATGTGTTTGCCTTCCATTGGATTTAATTAGCTTTGTTTGAATGTGTTGACTTTTAAGTGATTCAATTTGATTTGTTGAATGCATTTGACTTTCATTTGATTCAAAAAGATTTGTTTGAATGTGTTTGACTTTCATATGATTCAATTAGTATCGTTGAATGCATTTGACAATCATTTGATTCAAAAAGCTATGTTTGAATTTGTTTGACTTTCACTTGATTCAATTAGCTTTTTTGAACTCATTTGACTTTCTTTGGATTCAAAAAGCTTTGTTTGAATGTTTGAATTTCACTTGATTTAAATTAGCTTTGTTTGAATGTGGTTAACTTTCATTTGATTCAATTAGCTTTGTTTGAATGTGGTTGACTTTAATTTGATTCAATTAGGTTTGTTAGAATGCCATTGACTTTCATTTGATTCAATTAGCTTTGTTGAATGCATATGACTTTCATTTGATTCAAAAAGCTTTGTTTGAATGTGTTTGACTTTCATTTGATTCAATTAGCATTGTTGAACGCAATTGACAGTCATTTGATTCAAAAAACTTTGTTTGAATTACCTAGACTTTCACTTGATTCAATTAGCTTTTTTGAATGCATTTAACTTTCATTTGATTTAAAAAGCTTTGTTTAAATGTAATTGACTTTCACTTGATTTAATTACTTTTTTTTAATTGCATTTGACTTTCAGTTGATTCAAAAAGATTTGTTTGAATGTGCTTGACTTTCATATGATTCAATTAGCATTTTGAATGGATTTGACAATCATTTGATTCAAAAAGCTTTGTTTGACTTTCACTTGATTCAAATCGCTATTTTGAATGCATTTGAATTTCATTTGATTGAAAAAGCTTTGTTTGAATGTGTTTGATTTTCATTTGATTAAATTAGCTTTGTTTGATGTGATTGACTTTCATTTGAATCAATTAGCTTTGTTTAATGCATTTGACTTTCATTTAATTCAAAAAGCTTTGTTTGAATGTGTTTGACTTTAATTTATTCAAATAGCTTTGTTTGAATGTTTTTGACTTTCACTTGATTTAAATACCTTTTTTGAATGCGTTTGACTTTCATTTGACTCAAATAGCATTTCTTGAATGTGTTTGACTTTCATTTGGTTCAAATAGCTTTGTTTAAATGTGTTTGACTTTCATTTGATTCAATTAGCTTTGCTTGAATGTGGTTAACTTTCAATTGAGTCAATTTGCTTGTTGAATGCATTTGACTTTCATTTGATTCAAAAAGTTTTGTTTGACTGTCATATGATTCAATTAGCCTCGTTGAATGCATTTAACAATCATTTGATTCAAAAAGCTTTGTTTGAATTCTTTGGACTTTTAGTTGATTCAATTAGCTTTTTTGAAAGCATTTGACTTTCATATGATTTAATTAGCTTTGTTTGAATGTTTTTGACTTTCATTTGATGCAATTAGCTTTGTCTGAATGTGTTTGACTTTCGTTTGATTTAATTATCCTTTTTGAATGCATTTGACTTTCATTTGATTCAGATAGCATTGTTTGAATGTGTTTGACTTTCATTTGATTCAAATAGCTTTGTTTGAATGTGTTTGCCTTCCATTGGATTTAATTAGCTTTGTTTGAATGTGGTTGACTTTTAAGTGATTCAATTTGATCTGTTGAATGCATTTGACTTTCATTTGATTCAAAAAGATTTGTTTGAATGTGTTTGACTTTCATATGATTCAATTAGTATCGTTGAATGCATTTGACAATCATTTGATTCAAAAAGCTATGTTTGAATTTGTTTGACTTTCACTTGATTCAATTAGCTTTTTTGAACTCATTTGACTTTCTTTGGATTCAAAAAGCTTTGTTTGAATGTGTTTGAATTTCACTTGATTTAAATTAGCTTTGTTTGAATGTGGTTAACTTTCATTTGATTCAATTAGCTTTGTTTGAATGTGGTTGACTTTCATTTGATTCAATTAGGTTTGTTAGAATGCCATTGACTTTCGTTTTATTCAATTAGTTTGTTAGAATGCCATTGACTTTCATTGATTCAATTAGCTTTGTTGAATGCATATGACTTTCATTTGATTCAAAAAGCTTTGTTTGAATGTTTGACTTTCATTGATTCAATTAGCATCGTTGAACGCATTTGACAGTCATTTGATTCAAAAAACTTTGTTTGAATTACCTAGACTTTCACTTGATTCAATTAGCTTTTTTGAATGCATTTAACTTTCATTTGATTTAAAAAGCTTTGTTTAAATGTAATTGACTTTCACTTGATTTAATTACTTTTTTTTAATTGCATTTGACTTTCAGTTGATTCAAAAAGATTTGTTTGAATGTGCTTGACTTTCATATGATTCAATTAGCATCGTTGAATGGATTTGACAATCATTTGATTCAAAAAGCTTTGTTTGACTTTCACTTGATTCAAATCGCTATTTTGAATGCATTTGAATTTCATTTGATTGAAAAAGCTTTGTTTGAATGTGTTTGATTTTCATTTGATTAAATTAGCTTTGTTTGAATGTGATTGACTTTCATTTGAATCAATTAGCTTTGTTTAATGCATTTGACTTTCATTTAATTCAAAAAGCTTTGTTTGAATGTGTTTGACTTTAATCTTATTCAAATAGCTTTGTTTGAATGTTTTTGACTTTCACTTGATTTAAATACCTTTTTTGAATGCGTTTGACTTTCATTGATTCAAATAGCATTTCTTGAATGTGTTTGACTTTCATTTGGTTTCAAATAGCTTTGTTTAAATGTGTTTGACTTTCATTTGATTCAATTAGCTTTGCTTGAATGTGGTTAACTTTCAATTGAGTCAATTTGCTCTGTTGAATGCATTTGACTTTCATTTGATTCAAAAAGTTTTGTTTGACTGTCATATGATTCAATTAGCCTCGTTGAATGCATTTAACAATCATTTGATTCAAAAAGCTTTGTTTGAATTCTTTGGACTTTTAGTTGATTCAATTAGCTTTTTTGAAAGCATTTGACTTTCATATGATTTAATTAGCTTTGTTTGAATGTTTTTGACTTTCATTTGATGCAATTAGCTTTGTTTGAATGTGTTTGACTTTCGTTTGATTTAATTATCCTTTTTGAATGCATTTGACTTTCATTTGATTCAGATAGCATTGTTTGAATGTGTTTGACTTTCATTTGATTCAAATAGCTTTGTTTGAATGTGTTTGCCTTCCATTGGATTTAATTAGCTTTGTTTGAATGTGTTGACTTTTAAGTGATTCAATTTGATTTGTTGAATGCATTTGACTTTCATTTGATTCAAAAAGATTTGTTTGAATGTGTTTGACTTTCATATGATTCAATTAGTATCGTTGAATGCATTTGACAATCATTTGATTCAAAAAGCTATGTTTGAATTTGTTTGACTTTCACTTGATTCAATTAGCTTTTTTGAACTCATTTGACTTTCTTTGGATTCAAAAAGCTTTGTTTGAATGTTTTGAATTTCACTTGATTTAAATTAGCTTTGTTTGAATGTGGTTAACTTTCATTTGATTCAATTAGCTTTGTTTGAATGTGGTTGACTTTCATTTGATTCAATTAGGTTTGTTAGAATGCCATTGACTTTCATTTGATTCAATTAGCTTTGTTGAATGCATATGACTTTCATTTGATTCAAAAAGCTTTGTTTGAATGTGTTTGACTTTCATTTGATTCAATTAGCATTGTTGAACGCATTTGACAGTCATTTGATTCAAAAAACTTTGTTTGAATTACCTAGACTTTCACTTGATTCAATTAGCTTTTTTGAATGCATTTAACTTTCATTTGATTTAAAAAGCTTTGTTTAAATGTAATTGACTTTCACTTGATTTAATTACTTTTTTTAATTGCATTTGACTTTCAGTTGATTCAAAAAGATTTGTTTGAATGTGCTTGACTTTCATATGATTCAATTAGCATCGTTGAATGGATTTGACAATCATTTGATTCAAAAAGCTTTGTTTGACTTTCACTTGATTCAAATCGCTATTTTGAATGCATTTGAATTTCATTTGATTGAAAAAGCTTTGTTTGAATGTGTTTGATTTTCATTTGATTAAATTAGCTTTGTTTGAATGTGATTGACTTTCATTTGAATCAATTAGCTTTGTTTAATGCATTTGACTTTCATTTAATTCAAAAAGCTTTGTTTGAATGTGTTTGACTTTAATCTTATTCAAATAGCTTTGTTTGAATGTTTTTGACTTTCACTTGATTTAAATACCTTTTTTGAATGCGTTTGACTTTCATTTGATTCAAATAGCATTTCTTGAATGTGTTTGACTTTCATTTGGTTCAAATAGCTTTGTTTAAATGTGTTTGACTTTCATTTGATTCAATTAGCTTTGCTTGAATGTGGTTAACTTTCAATTGAGTCAATTTGCTTGTTGAATGCATTTGACTTTCATTTGATTCAAAAAGTTTTGTTTGACTGTCATATGATTCAATTAGCCTCGTTGAATGCATTTGACAATCATTTGATTCAAAAAGCTTTGTTTGAATTCTTTGGACTTTTAGTTGATTCAATTAGCTTTTTTGAAAGCATTTGACTTTCATATGATTTAATTAGCTTTGTTTGAATGTTTTTTGACTTTCATTTGATGCAATTAGCTTTGTCTGAATGTGTTTGACTTTCGTTTGATTTAATTATCCTTTTTGAATGCATTTGACTTTCATTTGATTCAGATAGCATTGTTTGAATGTGTTTGACTTTCATTTGATTCAAATAGCTTTGTTTGAATGTGTTTGCCTTCCATTGGATTTAATTAGCTTTGTTTGAATGTGTTGACTTTTAAGTGATTCAATTTGATTGTTGAATGCATTTGACTTTCATTTGATTCAAAAAGATTTGTTTGAATGGTTTGACTTTCATATGATTCAATTAGTATCGTTGAATGCATTTGACAATCATTTGATTCAAAAAGCTATGTTTGAATTTGTTTGACTTTCACTTGATTCAATTAGCTTTTTTGAACTCATTTGACTTTCTTTGGATTCAAAAAGCTTTGTTTGAATGTGTTTGAATTTCACTTGATTTAAATTAGCTTTGTTTGAATGTGGTTAACTTTCATTTGATTCAATTAGCTTTGTTTGAATGTGGTTGACTTTCATTTGATTCAATTAGGTTGTTAGAATGCCATTGACTTTCGATTCAATTAGTTTGTTAGAATGCCATTGACTTTCATTTGATTCAATTAGCTTTGTTGAATGCATATGACTTTCATTTGATTCAAAAAGCTTTGTTTGAATGTGTTTGACTTTCATTGATTCAATTAGCATCGTTGAACGCATTTGACAGTCATTTGATTCAAAAAACTTTGTTTGAATTACCTAGACTTTCACTTGATTCAATTAGCTTTTTTGAATGCATTTAACTTTCATTTGATTTAAAAAGCTTTGTTTAAATGTAATTGACTTTCACTTGATTTAATTACTTTTTTTTAATTGCATTTGACTTTCAGTTGATTCAAAAAGATTTGTTTGAATGTGCTTGACTTTCATATGATTCAATTAGCATCGTTGAATGGATTTGACAATCATTTGATTCAAAAAGCTTTGTTTGACTTTCACTTGATTCAAATCGCTATTTTGAATGCATTTGAATTTCATTTGATTGAAAAAGCTTTGTTTGAATGTGTTTGATTTTCATTTGATTAAATTAGCTTTGTTTGAATGTGATTGACTTTCATTTGAATCAATTAGCTTTGTTTAATGCATTTGACTTTCATTTAATTCAAAAAGCTTTGTTTGAATGTGTTTGACTTTAATTTATTCAAATAGCTTTGTTTGAATGTTTTGACTTTCACTTGATTTAAATACCTTTTTTGAATGCGTTTGACTTTCATTTGATTCAAATAGCATTTCTTGAATGTGTTTGACTTTCATTTGGTTCAAATAGCTTTGTTTAAATGTGTTGACTTTCATTTGATTCAATTAGCTTTGCTTGAATGTGGTTAACTTTCAATTGAGTCAATTTGCTCTGTTGAATGCATTTGACTTTCATTTGATTCAAAAAGTTTTGTTTGACTGTCATATGATTCAATTAGCTCGTTGAATGCATTTAACAATCATTTGATTCAAAAAGCTTTGTTTGAATTCTTTGGACTTTTAGTTGATTCAATTAGCTTTTTTGAAAGCATTTGACTTTCATATGATTTAATTAGCTTTGTTTGAATGTTTTTGACTTTCATTTGATGCAATTAGCTTGTTTGAATGTGTTTGACTTTCGTTTGATTTAATTATCCTTTTTGAATGCATTTGACTTTCATTTGATTCAGATAGCATTGTTTGAATGTGTTTGACTTTCATTTGATTCAAATAGCTTTGTTTGAATGTGTTTGCCTTCCATTGGATTTAATTAGCTTTGTTTGAATGTGGTTTGACTTTTAAGTGATTCAATTTGATTGTTGAATGCATTTGACTTTCATTTGATTCAAAAAGATTTGTTTGAATGTGTTTGACTTTCATATGATTCAATTAGTATCGTTGAATGCATTTGACAATCATTTGATTCAAAAAGCTATGTTTGAATTTGTTTGACTTTCACTTGATTCAATTAGCTTTTTTGAACTCATTTGACTTTCTTTGGATTCAAAAAGCTTTGTTTGAATGTGTTTGAATTTCACTTGATTTAAATTAGCTTTGTTTGAATGTGGTTAACTTTCATTTGATTCAATTTAGCTTTGTTTGAATGTGGTTGACTTTTTGATTCAATTAGGTTTGTTAGAATGCCATTGACTTTCATTTGATTCAATTAGCTTTGTTGAATGCATATGACTTTCATTTGATTCAAAAAGCTTTGTTTGAATGTGTTTGACTTCATTTGATTCAATTAGCAT
>NW_018744734.1:0-32891 GCF_001683475.1 Chenopodium quinoa
GACTCAGTTCAGTGCTAGGGGGATTCGCTGCTCGACTCTAGCAGCGGCTTTTGACGATGGTGCGAGTTATCTTGCTGTCAGGGACGTTCTCCCCTGACAAGGGTAGTAGGGCGTTGCTTTACTACCTTCCAGCTGTCCGCGATCTACACCGGATCGGGACTTACGACTGGGCCAGCTTGTCCTATGCTGATTTCATCCGAGCGCTGTGGGACTCGTGTCGACATCGGTCCTTCGGGGCAAATGTTGCTCTGTCCGGCTTTTGGAGGGTCATAGAGGTAAACCTTATTCCCTATAAAGTTTAGCTCTAGATTTTAGTTAGCACTTGCTGATAACTTTAACTTCTTGTAGATCTGGTTCTACGAGTACTTCCCCTCAGCTGCGCCGGCGAGACCGTCGCCGCGCAGGATTCTTGTTAGCGCTTCCTAGGGCAGCCGCCGTGCGGGGATGTCCACTGCCTATGTCCGAGATTGGATCATCTCGGTATTATTCTTTCCTTATTTGAAATTTTGTGATTGCTTGGCTGGATTCTTGCTTGATTGACACTCTTTGCAGGAACCTGAGGTGTTGTACCAACGGTGGTCGACTTGGTAGTCCCTGGGTTAGCCGCGCAGTATTCTGCTGAGCGTCGCTATTTCTTGGGGACTTATGGAGTGGTTGCTTACCTTGGAGAGAGGGTTGCTATTCAGCATTCCCCCGACACCTTTGTCGTTCCTGCTCCTTCACCACGTCACATGTTTAATGCCACGAGGTTGGTGAGCCTATCAAAGGGAGCCGGTACCTCTTGGCGATCTTACACGATCCCTGGGCGATGCTATGGGGAGGAGCTACTGCTGTTGTTAACTCCAGTTCCTATGCCTGCTGAGGATGTGGCGGTATGATTTTTCAGCTTTTACCTTTCGCTAAGTAGCCCCCAAGTGATGCTTTACTGATTTTGTTTTGCCTTGTCAGGATGATGCTGTTGAGTTCGTGCCACCCCGTATGTCTATCCATTATCAGGGGACATATGGGCCGATTGAGGAAATAATTCCTCCGGCTCCTGAGGGAGCGCTTTGTGCAGTGGTCGATTCCTCGTCACCAGACTCGGGTAAGCTTGTTTATTTACAACTTTTTGTCCATATATGTTATGCATGTTTACTGACTTTTTTTTTTACAGTTCTCACGCGAGGTGGTTTTGGCGATGGCACGATGCATAGATGTCTTCCGGAGCCAGCTTGTCCAGATGAGGAACGTGACTACCTGCCGTCGAGACGACGCCGTTCAGGAGGTAGTCTTCCCTTCTTATGTTTTTGTATTACCGCTTCTATTTTGCCTGTTTCTGATTTTAATTTCTTTTGCAGGGTCAGCCCATTCCTTCTCGTACCCGCACAAGACCTGAGGTGCGGAGGGATCCAGCGAGGTCTAGCTCGAGACGTCGCCGCACTGGTTCGGGAGGTCGGGGTGGTCGTTCTGAGGCTGCTCGTACCGAGGCGGTAGAGGGCTCAGGTTCTTCCTCTGAGGGTGCACATGCTGCGCCGTAGGCCAAGGAGAGGCTACCTTGGCTCTTAGAGGTGGTGGGATGTACGAGGTTAGCTCGTCATCGCAGCAGCCTCCGCAGCCTCAACCTCAGATTGATCTTGGGTGGACGGGTCCTGTGTTGAGCTTTCCTCCTCCCGAGGAGACTGGAGCTGGAGCCGGAGCTGGTGGAGAGGTTACTCCTCGCACGACGCAGTTCTATGAGATGATGGGTGTACGTCTCCCGGTGTCGTAGTTTATTCCTGTTCTTTTTATTTATTTTATTTTGACTTTGTATAGAACTATGCCTTTTAATTAGACTCATTATTTAGACATGTTTTATATATACCTACTATTATGAGTTTATTCTTTATTTATCACGTTTTTTTATTTTTTTATTATTATTATTATGTGCATGTTTGTGTGTGTAAGGAAATGTGAAAAATAATTTTGCGCAAAAATTCCGTCATTTTTATTATTGATGGAGGGTATCCGACTTTCTCCCCCAAAAAAGAAAAAATGAAAAGTCAAATAAAATATTGAATTTATAAAAACTTGGAAGTTAGTCTAAATAAAAACAGAAAAAATAATATAATTAATATAATATCTATATTAATTAAAAGGGAGGAATAAATGAATATTTAGAAAAAGATAAGGAAACCATAAAGTCATTAGCAGACTCGAATCAAGTCAAAAACGCGGTTTTTTAGAAAGCGCGTACGATGAGGCATATTGGCGCAAGCTGGTGCCACGCGTTTTGGTATAGCGCCAGGCGCTACACTTAGCGTTTGGCGCCAGGCTCTAGCGTCAGGCGCGAATAGTTGGCGTCTGGCGCTAAGAGCGCTGACTCCGAAACCTTCCCAGATTAAAACTGCTCTGATTTTGTGCATAAATAGCCCCCTGCCCAGTCAATTCTCTTCATAATTTCAACAAATAAAATATTTCTTAGCTTTTAGAAAAATAACATCATGTCTCTAGTCCCCAAAAGTTTTACCAACTACACCCATGAATGGTGTCGGTCTCTTAATGCCAAAGAGAGAAAAGAATTAGATGTGTTTCACTTGGGGGGGGGTATTTATGGTATCAAAGGGGTAGATCTTGATTCAGATTTTATTCATACCGCTCTAGAATATTGGGATGTAGATACTCATTGCTTTAGAATAGGGTATGATGAAATTAGCCCTATGTCGGAAGAATTTGGTGCTATTTTAGGCTTCCCTGCACTAGATCTTGTAGTAATCCCTAGAATAAATGAATATTATTATATGGATTTTGAACGCTTCTTCAATTTAAAAGACAGAGATCTATTAAAAATAGTATATGGTAGTATAGTTAATTTGAAAGAATTTGCTCGCCATTATTTTTGATAGGCCTTATTCAGAATCTTTCCATGTTTATAGAAGAAGGGCTTTCTTGTTTTGCATGCTTAATCAATTTTTTCTTACTAGTGGTAAAAATAATGAGGGTCAATCAATTATATCCACTGTTTTAGAACAAATCGAATCAGGGAGAAATCCAATGCCTTTAATAGTTGGAGAGACTATGCTTAGTCTTGATGAATTAAGGAGAAATCCAAAAGCACCTTTTCGGGGCTCTCCAATTTAAAAATAATATTTTTAATTACAGAAATCAAAAATATATTTTTGTATAGTAATAATAATTTATTTTGCATTGCAAATTTTACAGATGTGGCTAATGGAAAGACTGGAATTAAATAGCCCTCTGGATAACATTGAGAAGTTTACTCCAAATTGCTTCGTGAGAAGGAAGAAACGCTTCTCTAAGATGGGGCGCCATGAATGGAAGAAGGTCTTCGAGTCTTGTAATTTTTCCATCAAGTGGGTCATCCCTTGGTGGAAAATAGAAAATATGGTAGGTGTCAACAAGCAATCTTTCTGCCGTCTTCCAAGCTTGTCCGTATGACTTTTTATTATCCCTGCAGGGTAAAAAGACAATACGGCCTACTTCAGACTATTCCTTCTAGTGATCTTCGTCGTCCCTACGAGTTCCCTATCTCCCAGGAAGTAGACAAATTTGATGCTTATTGGAGCGCTAGACCTTCATGGGAAGTAATTACCCAAAAGGTTCCTCCTTCCTTGCCCAATGATGTGAAAAAGTGGCTTCTGAAGAATCTCTCAAAGGACGTGATGAAAAATCAGAGTAAAATTGATGTGAAGAGTCGCTAGGTGACAAGGTGGTTCCTGTTAAGGAATTCTTGGGTAAAAAGGATCGAGTTCAAAACACCTATAATGCCTAAGAAGAAGAGTACTGCAAAAGATAAAGGAAAAAGGAAAGCGGACACCACAAGAAAAGAAAGCTTGGGTAGAAAAGAATCATGGAGTCCTAGCTGAGGGGGAAACTATTTACTCCAAGATTAAATGTAGGTCCTCTAAAGGATGCCTACTAGCTAAGGTTATGGATGAGGAAGAAGAAGCAGAAAAAAATTAGAAAAGGGCTAAGAAAGAGAAAGAAGATTAAGAGCATTGCTTAATTTCCAATTTATTAAACTTAGTTTTTAAATTTAAAGTTAATTTATTTAAGCCTTATTTAAATTCTTTAATAATGTAATTTATTTTATAATGAAATTCCAGCTTTTTAATTAAATTAATTAACTTTAAATTTATTTAATTAAAGCAATAAAAACCGAAGAATTGATTGTCCAGAAATTTTTTCGAGTACGGAAGTCGAAAATTTTCCGAAAAAACATCGAAATGTTCCCAGACTTTTAACTGTAAATTGGCGCCACAATTTTGCGACTGGCGCCAACTGTGGCAATTCTGGCGTCAGGCGACGGATGCCGTCGTCTGGCGCTAACGTTCATCGGCTGGCGCCAGAATGTTTTCCGTGACGCCGATGTTTCATCGATCTTTTGTCGAATATTTTTATTAATTCTGGGATGCGAGATTGTTAAAAAAAAAATAAAGTGGTCGTACCCGTAAAAGGGTTGCCTACGTATCCTTTCTTAAGGAATCAGGCCAAACGTAGTCTCTTGAGTATCCTACTCAAGTAATTATGGGTAATATTTCTTAAGTTGGTCAAGATTTGTCATGTTCGAGAACTCATTGCCATCCATGTAAGTTAATTTGGCTGCACCTCCTGACAAGATTGTTTTGACAATGTAGGTCCAGACCAATTAGGTCTAAATTTTCCCCTTGAATCTAAAACATTTTTCCTTAATACTTTTAACACCAAGTCTCCTACTTTGATGTTTCTTGTCTTGACCTTCTTATTAAAATGCCTAGCCATACGAGTTTGGTAACACTGAGTGTGATGTAGAGCTTCTAGTCGTTTTTCATCGAGTAGAATTAGCTCTTCATATCTTGCTCTAGTCCATTCAACTTCATTGAGTTTTCTCTCTAACGCAATGCGAAGAGATGGAATCTCTAGTTCGACAGGTTGTACGGCATCCATCCCATAAACCAAGGAAAATGGCGTATTTCCTATTGATGTGCGAATTGACGTGCGATAACCCCACAATGCGAAGTGAAGTTTTTCAGGCCAATCCTTATAATTTTTCGTCATTTTCTCTATGATAGTCTTTAGATTTTTATTATCTGCCTCGACTGCTCCATTTGCTTGAGGCCTATAAGGGGAAGAATGATGATGCTGAATGCCATATTTTGGTAACAATTCTTCACATTCGACTTGAAAGTGAGTTCCATTGTCACTTATCATTTCATGTGGGACTCCGTAATCGACAAATAATATTTCTCTCGATAAAGAGTGCTACATGTTTTGCAGTGAGTTTTAGTTTATGATTGTGCTTTGACCCACTCTGTGAAGTAATCGATTGATACTAGGATATATTCGTGGCCTCCTATTCATGGGGGAGTGATTTTTGCCGATGATTTTCAATTCCCCATGTAGAGAACGGCCATGGCGACGTGTAGGTGTAGAGCAAGGATGGAGGAACATGTTGTAAAATTAGCATAGATTTGGCACTTAGGGCATCTTTTTACGTATTGATGGCAATCCCTATTCATTGTAGTCCAATAATATCCTTCTCGCATTATCTTTTGGACTAAAATTTTGCCATTTATGTGGGTTCCACAGATTCCTTGATGGACTAATCCTCATTGCTCTTTAGACATCCTTTTTTCCTACACATTAGAGAGCTCGACCCTTAGGTACCCTTTTATGTAGCTCGTTGTCTATGAGTACATATTGGGAAGCCAAGAGTCTTAATGCTTCGTTTTTCTCTTTTGTCAGCATGGGGAGGGTATTCTCCTTTGGTGACGTAGTTGAGTATATCCGTATACCACGGTTCTTCTTCTTCTTCTTCGTCTTGGATTACTTCATCATCCTCTATAGCTTGAATATATGCTGGTTTGTGCCTTTTTCTATAGTTAGAGGCATTTGCTCGATTTCCGTGGGAATCCTAACCATCGAGGCTAGTCTTGCCAAGGCATCAGCAAATTGATTTTCTTCCCTAGGTAAATATGTGTTTTCTACCTTCTCTAACTGATTAGTAAGAGTTTCCAGATAGGTTTGGTAAGGGGCTAGACTTTCGCTCCTTACTTTCCACCTTTTGGATATTTAATTGATGACTAATGAAGAGTCTCCGAATATCCGTAACTTTTTTACTCCCAATGCCAAAGCTGTTTCAATCCTACCACGCATGCTTCGTATTCAGCAGCGTTGTTGGTAACGTCAAAATCAAGCGTTATGGAGATGGGAACATGCTCTTCTTTAGGTGATACTAGTAATACTCCAACGCCACATCCTTTTTGGTTTGAGGCTCTGTCGAAGTATAAGGTCCAAGTACATCTTCAGTGACCATTAAGTCTTCATCTGGAAATTCATTGTCTTGTATTGGCGTCGAGTCTTCTATTGGAAAGTCCGCTAGAAAGTCTGACACCACATATCCTTTGATAGCTTTTTGCGGCATAAACCTTACATCAAACTGGGCTAAATTGACTATCCATCTCGATATGCGTCCATTGAGTGTAGATTTCTCGAATAGATACTTGAGTGGATCTAACCGGGTGACTACAAAGACTGTATGTACTAGCATGTAATGTCTTGACTTGATTGTGGCCCACACCAAGGCGAGGCACAATTTCTCAAGTGGTGTATAACTTGCTTCATATTCGACCATTTTCTTGCTTAGATAGTAGATTGCATTTTCTTTGCCTTCTACTTCTTGTGCTAGCATAGCTCCCATTGTCTCTTTGGTAACTGTTAAGTACAACCTAAGAGGTATTCCGGGAAGTGCTGGTGCTAATACGGGATGATTTGCGAGATAGGATTTGATCTTTTCAAAGGCTTTTTGACACTCGTCATCCCATACTGCTGGTACATTTTTCTTAAACTTTTTAAAGATTGGTTCACATATCGTTGTCAATTTTGATATGAACCTACTTATGTAATGCAACCGGCCAATAAATCCTCGAATCTTCTTCTCGGTTTTGGGGGGTGGCATTGACATGATTGCTTTGATCTTGGTTGGGTCTATCTCTATTCTTCTAGAGCTTATGACATAACCCAAAAGCTTGCCTGAGGTGACTCCAAAGGCACACTTAGATGGGTTCAACCTCATATTGTATTTTCTTAGCCTTTCGAAAAAAATTTCTTAAGGCTACTTGATGGCCTGGGCGGTCTTTTGATTTTACAATCATATCGTCCACATATACTTCAACTTCTTTATGCATCATGTCATGGAGTAAGGCAGTCGCTGCACGTTGGTAAGTGGCACCCGTGTTTTTCAACCCGAATGGCATTACCGTTGTAGTAGTAAGTGCCCCATGGTGTTATGAAGGTTGTTCTCTCCATGTCTTCTTCTGCCATGAGAATCTGATTATAACCTGCGTATCCATCCATGAACGAGAGAAGTGCGTGATTTGCTGTGTTATCCACCAGAATATCGATGTGTGGTAAAGGGAAGTCGTCCTTTGGACTTGCCTTATTTAGATCTCGATAGTCGACACACATTCTTACCCTTCCATCTTTTTTCGGAACTGAGACGACATTGGCGACCCATTCGGGGTATTTAGATACCTTGATGAAACCTGCATTTATTTGTTTTTGAAACTTTCTTCTTGTATTTTAAGAGCTACGTCGGGTTTCATTCGGCGTAACTTTTGTTTTACAAGTTTCATTCTCGGAATTAGTGGTATAGTGTGTTGAGCTATTTCTCTATTAATGCCTGGCATATCTTCAATTGACCAAGAAAATACATCAATGAATTCTTTAAGTAAGTTAATTAAATCGGTTATTTCTTGTTCATTAAGTGTTAGTCCGATTTTAAATTCTCTTTTATTGGTTGAATCATTTGAGATATCAACTGTCTCAGTTTCGTCAAGTATCGGTGTTTTCTTTTCAAGTGTTTCCATTGCTTTAATAAGTTCTCTGTCTTTTTCATTGTTAGTTAAGCAATGCTCGTCATCTTGGGTCAAAGAAGAACACAAGAAGTAAGGAGAAGAAGTTATATTATTATACTCTGAGATCATTACATCAAAGAGTGATATGTCCTCAAGGACTTGATCACTAACTATTCTACGAGAAGAGATAGAAGGGGAAGGTGCTACTACTAAAGACCTAGATGACTCTATAGGGAGAGACTCTGACTCTGACTCTGACTCAGACGACTCTTTAGAACATCAGTCCTTGCGCTGTCGTGATGGATATCTTTCTTCCACTTGGAGTAGTCACCTTGACGGTCTTGCGCCACCCTTGTAGTGATCCTTCCGCTGGAGTGATTAGCTTCGAAGGATCAAAGTTTTCACTTTGTAAAACTGTTTGAATGAGCGAGGAGTTATCCTCTTTGTATGTTGGCTCATCCTTTTCTTGCCCAAATAATAATCCCATGACGTTAAAGTCAAAGCAATGGGGGTGCTTTCTCCTTATGGATAGGAGTTTGGATTTCATCTCTGAAATAGCAATCCAAGAAAATTTAAAAATCCCGATTGCCTTATGTCGTTTACGACAAATGGTTCGGGGAATTCGTGGCATGGATAGTCCTCTCCTTCTTTTATGAATTGACCATTGAGTGTGAAAGGGTACTGATCCATTGGGATTGCTTTCTTATTAATGCGAGTGTCCCTACGTGCCTTCGATTTTTCTTGGGCTCGCTTAAGATCTTTCTGAGTTGGTTCGAAACCAAGTCCAAAAGTATCTAATTTAGGGAGGCCAAGTGACTCCAGCAGTTTTTCAATTCCCTTTTTATTTCCTAGGGTCATCCCAGGAAAATGTCCTTGTTTCTTCAGAATAGCATTCACGATCATGTTAGAATGGGGGTCATGGTAGAGAGGGGTCCTTTTTATCCTCCTTGATTAAGGAGACCTCTTCGTTAAAGCCCCATAAATCTTCATCATCCTCATCATGCTCCACGTTAATTGTTGGGTTTTCTATAGACTTTATTCTCATAGGTGAAGCATCGATGGTGATAGGAATTCCCCCAACTATGGCTTTTACTTGTTGGTGGAGAGATGAGGGGACGGCCTTTAGGTCATGAAAGCCAAGGGCATCCCCAACAATAAATTGAATTGAAGCTTTGATATCTACTACTTGGAAAGTAGTAGCATGTTCTATCGCTCCCGCCGTTACATTCATGGTAATTTTACCAAGAGCTTGACGACGAGTGTTGGCGTAGGCTCTTATTCCTTGCGTCGACGGAGTTAAGTCTTCATCCCTTATGCCCAGCATCCTCGCAGTTCTAAGTGGACAGACGTTAATGGCTTATCCATTGTCTACAAGAGTCATATGGACATTCATTCTCTTGCAAACTACTATGAGGTTTAATGCCTTATAGTGTTTGTCACCATCTGGGGGTAAATCCTTGTCAGAAAAAGGTGATCAAATTGATGGGACTAGGTAGATCACTCGTGAGGAAGTTAGCTAACCCCTCAGGAGTGGTGTCAGAATCTATTCCTATTTTGTCTAAGGCATTCATTACAGCCAATCTATGTTCTCGGGATGTCCCCAAAAGTTTCCATACGTTTTATTTCAACTTTTTTCTTCGTGAACTGTTTGACGATATCATTATCTTCAATGATAGGCATGGGAACTTGTTGTATGGTTGGCATGGGTTGTGTTGAAACAGCAGGTTGCATTCTCCCGGATCTCGTGAGGACGTCTATTGATGAATCTTCTTCAAACCAAAAGTCATCCATGGAATATGACACTGAAGTTGGAGGCCCTACCATGTCTTTTAAGTAGACGTCTTCTTCATCACTGTCCCAAACTCCATTAATACTTGCATCCTCTTCTTGTGGAACTTGGACTAGTTTCTTTTCATCAATCATTTTCTGAATTAAATCCTTGAATTTAAACCACTTTTCGATCATACACTAAATTACGGTGGCGTCCAAAGAGAAGGAAGCTAAAGCAAAAGAGTCGCCAACATGTTTTAGGAACTTGTAAACCGTTCACAGGGTGAAGGTTACACCCCTTAACGATCCAAGAGATTGTTAACTCCAATAGGTCTGGAACCAAGGCTGGAAGTTCGGGGATGAAGGTACAAATCCAATCTAAAAGAGAAAGAACCTGCCCTAAATAATAGGCCTCTACTTTATTCTTCTAGTATTCATGTGCGCAATCTGACTAACATGAAATCAATAGGATTACCCTAAACCTGTTTATCTATGTTGGTTGAATATTAATGCACAAACAAATCTATTATTGGCGATCACTTGAATTATAATCAAATTAACCCTAAACAAGATTATTAATTATCTTATTAAGCGTGATTACAAGTACAAATTTCCATTAAACATGCATAAAAGGCGTGATCAAACAATAACAATAAATATAATCAAGCAACATAATAATAATCATCATAAATTATAAAAATAATCATAATAATAATTATAATCAATAATCATCATCATCATGTTAAAGCATAATAGCAAGATCCTAGGCATGATAACTAACAAGAATAATAACAAACCCTAACATGTCACTAACATTAAAAATCAAAGCTTTAACCCTAACATGATACTAACATGATATTAGGAAATAAAATATAAAGCATCACAGAAATCATAATTGATATAACGAACTTATTGTTGTCACCCTAAACATGATACTAGGAAAAGCATCCTAACATGATACTAGGAAAACCATCCTAAACATGATACTAGGAATCAAAATAACAATCTAAACATGATTTCTATACCTTAATAACAATGAAAAAAATTAAAAAACTTACTTGGATACCTCGTATCTCTTTCTAATAACAAAATACACACGTTAGTAACTTCAAGGAAAATATAAAATCAAACAATTAAATTAAATAGTTGAAATTAGGATCTGGGACCAAACCCTCGGAAATATCAAACCTTTCACGTCTAGGGAGAAGGAAACTTCAAATTTGACTAGGTGTGTCTAGTGCTAATGTATGAGGAATTGTGTTTGTAAAAGGCAAGGCTAGAAAGAGATAGAGAGAATCAAGAAATTATTGATGAGAGTTGATGATTGAAAAAGGGGAGATATGACCTCTATTTATAGGAAAAAAAAAGAGTCGAAAAATAAAGAAAAGAAGCCGAATTCGAATCGAAATAAAACTCGATGGACATCAGTTTTTGCGGATTTTGTTTTTATCATATTTTTTTATTTATAAGTCCAAAAAAGTCTTATAATATGTCGTTGGAAAAGATCTTGAAATCTAATTTTTCAACCCAATTGTAATAAGATTTAAATAATTTGTAGGTAAAAAGATATGGCCGAAATAGTAGGACGATGTCAGTTTTGAATAGAGTTTTGTATTCCATTCATATCATTTTCGTTATAGCTCGGATTTAATATTATAATATATCATTGGAAATATTATTTCAAGATCTATCCAATTGTATAAAAATTGGATAAATATTAGGTGGCAAAAAAATAATATCTGACTGTCTTTGAACATCATTAAATTCGAATAGAACTAGGATTAATAAAAAGGAAAGTTTTTATTTAACTCAAATTCTTTAATCTTATCTTTTCAAAAAGGATAATTAAGATCTTTTAAAAACTTATAGAAGCTTATAATTAATCCTAATTAGTTTAGGAATAGGAATAGACCTTTGGACCCTCCACATGATCATTGGGTCGTAGGGAAAATCCGGTTTGGGCCTAGTTTAGTATTTTGGCCATAACTTCCTCATTTTTCATCGGAATTAGGCTTATAATATATGGTTGGAAAAGTCTTTTCAACCCATCCAACTACACCATTATTGGACCCATATCATGGACCAAAATAAACTAGAATGCACGTTTTTCAAAAATAGGGTAAGCTAAGAAAAGAAATATTTTAAAAAACAAAAAGAAGAGATATTTTAATAAAAACATCCTCATCACTAGACTTTTCACACTTTTGCTCTGTTCGATAATCAAATGACATGAAAGGTATTTATCACTGGGTTTGGTTTTGGGGAGACACATTTTGGTGTCTACAATATTCAACCAATTTAGCTTAATAATAGTTTGGAGCAAATTGAATCTTTGTTTGTATGCCTTTGAGATCGCAGGAATCACTTTTCACAATAAGAATCGAGTAGAGGCCAATACGGGAGAATGGACTCCATGACTCACTTTGTACCATCATCCTCAATCCTCCTTTCGTTGTTCCAAACCATATGGAGTTAGTAATCTCATGAATTATGAATGGGGTGTAACCTTCACAGGTTAATCGGTGTTGCTTATCGTTGTCCCTTATCGTGGTTTCCTTTTTATGATCCGTAAACGGTTTACAAGTTCCTTATAACTTGTTAGCGGATCCCTACTTTCCTTGTCCCTAATCGTTGTCCCTAATCGTATATGTCAATTCCCACTTCCTAAGAGTGTCAAGCATTTTCACACATGCTTAACGTAGGCGCACTTCGAATGACGCCTACACCACTCCCTTCTTCTTTCTTAGATTCATTCCATGAAAGTGTCCTTGCTTTCGAAGTATGCTATTGACTATCATGTTTGAATGGAGGTCGTAGTGAAGAAAAGTCTTTTCATATTCCTCAATAAAAGAGACCTCTTTAGCGTTGAAGCCCCATAAATCTTCATCATTCTCGTCATGCTCCACATTTATGAGGGGTTTGTCAATTGCCTTAATTCTCAATCGGGAAGCATCGATTGTGACGGGAATTCCTTTAACTATATCCTTTACTTGTTGATAAAGGGGCGAAGGGACGACCTTAAGGTCATGAAGCCAAGGGCGTCCCAATAATAAGTTAAAAGAGGCTTTTATGTCTACCACATGGAAGGTAGTCGCATGTTCAATGACTCCTGCCGTGACATTTATCGTTATGGTTCCAAGAATTTGGCGACGAGTATTTTCATAAGCTCTTACGCCTTATGTGGATGGAGACAAGTCTTTGTCTCTTATTCCTAGCATCCTTGCAGTTCGAAGTGGGCAAAAATTAATCGCTGACCCATTATCTACAAGAGTCATTGGGACATTCATTCTCTTGTTGATTACTGTAAATTTAAGGCTTTATTGTGTTTATCACCTTGTAAGGAGGGTGTTCCAATCGTAAGGGGTTCTCTCCTTAAATGACCATGGCCCTTCAAAAGCCTAGGACTTTACACTTGTTAGGGTGTATTAGCATTTGAATTCCTGACTGTTTGGGAGACCTTGAATTAGAAATGATACTCTCATCATGATTTTTTGTAAGAAACAAGTAGGAGTCGCCAATGAGTTTTAGGAAAACTCATAAACCTCATTCATTCCTTTCTCCCAAGTAGAGTTCAAGGGATAATTAGCACAAATCATAAGTTTACCCATGCCTAAATTGGTCAACATAAACTAGAAATGAATTCGGGAGCGATGGTACTAAGATAACGTTCCCTTTAGAGGGGAATCGCTATCTTAGCCCTAGTACGGCCTCTACTAGCTCTTCCTTTTTCACAATTTCATTACCAAACAATATATGCAACGTGATACCTAAATACTAAGTTAGTTTATTTTATTTACAAGCATTAATCACGTAGGAATTACATTGCAAAAGTCGTTATTCTTATTTAATAATATTCGTGAAAAAACAATAAATAAACAAGATTCGCCTTGTCTTAAGTGATAAAACAACAACTAATTATTCAAATTCTAGTCTTGATTACCGAAAGAGTAATATGTGAATTAATTAATTAAAAGTTTGTTTAAAGTGATCAAACAACACTAATTAATCAATTAAAGTTATTTAAACAATAAAAGAAAAGTGATTTATCCGTTTAATGTGTTATGGACTTTCTTTCTTCTTTGTATCTCCAAGGACTTCAATGGATTCAATTAGGGTTGGAAATTATTTGGGAAGAGAGAAGAAAAAGTAGTATGATAGTAAGAGAAGTTGAGAGATTAGGGTTTTAAGAATACTAGGGTTTTAATTCTGAATTTTTGGGTCCCCGTTACTGGGTTTGGTTTCGAGAAGACACAAATGGGTGTCTACAGAAGCCCCCACTTTGACTGAGTTTGGAGAAACGCAAGTTTCGAAAACAAAAGTCAAAGTATCGATAGGGACGGAGAATGATTCATAACGTTCTGCGATCCTAAATCACTCTTGTAACGCCGATACCTGCAAAACTAGCGTTAGTTAAACAGATAAAAGAGTTAAGAAACGCGTATCTTGCACCGTTGAGCACACGTCTCTGAAGTATCCGATTTGTTGATGTTTTACTGTTTTGATGACCTCCTGCAAGCTAGAGAATGTCATCCCACTTGAAGACTGCTACGCTTGTAACTGCCTCCAATTTCTGCCATGATAATATTCCGCAAGCCAAGGAACATTATCGAAGATTGCTTCGCTTGAAACGATCCTCTTCCGCTTTGTGACCATCTTCCACATCTTAGGGAACACAATCGAAGACAACTTCGCTTGAAATCACCTTCAGTTGTTTATGACAACTCTCCGCAAGCTAGGGAATGCTTCTGAAGATATCTTTTCTTGAAGCTATCCTCATTTATTGCGATAATATTTGAAAGAAAATTACCGAAGACCTACGCTTGTCGATCTTTAAAAGCTCGCTTGAAATTTGCTTCCGCTATGCCTGTACGTCGGCGCTTATGCTGTTTTTGAACCTGTATGTCGGTGCCTTTTGTTGAATTATGAACCAGTATGTCGGTGCCTTTCTGAATGAACCAGTATGTCGGTGCCTTTTGCGATGAGCCAATGCTTAGGTGCTTTAAGCTAAGTGAAACGATCTTTCATTAGGTCGATCACTTTACGTAATCAAGCTGATTACTAAAAATCGTGTCAAATTGCTTAGAGGGGCTAACTGGCGTACCAAGGAACCCAAAGATATATTGCATAAGGTTGGAACAACCGTATTGAGTGACTGAATGTTCTGGCGCCGCTGAAATAACATCAGCGCTAATTATTTGGCTGTAGCGCCAGACGCTGAAGCTAGCGCCAGGCGCTAAAGCCTATCGACTGACGCCAAGGTCTGACGCTTGGCGCTAGAGTCGGGTTTTCCTTAAATACCCTTCTCTTTTTCATTTCCGCTGCTGTTGTTTGCGTTTCTTGCTCGAGAATTCTCAGAACTTCAATTCACTCGTTCTTGCTCATTTCTCAACCAAATTCGCTCAAATTTGTTGCAAATAAAAGCTCATTCCATCCATTTTCTCGATCTATGTAAGTTTTCTCCAAACTTACGCCGGTTTTAATGAATTTCGCATGCATTTGTTCACGAATTTCTTGAAAGTTCGAAATTAGAATTGCTTAATTCTCTTTGTTTATCAAATTTTATGCCATGAAATTTCTTGATTATGTTTATATATCTCCTTGGGAGTAATTTGAGACTTGTTTTACTCAATTTGGTGAAGAAATGAACAAATCACCATTGTTGAACCTCTTAAGGTCGGGAAAAAAATGTGGCTTGTTCTTGATGTTTTTTTATAGCAATTCTTGTCCAATTTGTCACAATAACTACTATAATATTGCAAGAAATTGTTTGATTGCTTGAAAAATGCCGTGTATGCTCAATTTGAATTTGTGCTCTGTTTTACTACTACGTACTCTGTTTTTTTTTTTTTTGCGAACATAGTATCATGCGGGTAGGCGAACCTTAGATACCATAGAACCTTAATTCATGATAATTCTGCGCAATGTAGCATGGCTAGACAGCGAGGCTCCGGTTCACGGACCCGAGACGTTCGACGGGAGCACGAGCCCATAGAGGACGATGCCGAACCGTCCACTTCGCTCAGCGGACTCCCTGAGTGGGATGGGCGGACCTTGTACTTTTCTCCCGTCCACCATATCTCTGAGAGGGTGAGACGGGGCATCACATTTGGGAGGACACGCTGTCATGGTTCCGGTTGTGACGGCTTGGGCGATCTATACAAGATGTACATCGCCAGAGACGATCAGACGAGACTTCTATGGGAGTCTTGCGGGCTTACTGCTCTGTTCGAGACCTCCAAGGCCATGGTTGCCTCCAGCGGGGGTCATCATGTAGTCCGCGCTCTGGTGGAGTTCTTTTGGGACACCACCAGCACTTTCCACTTCCCTTGGGGTGAGATGATGGTCACTCCTACCGACTTCAGTCTCATTACAGGACTGGAGTTTAGCTCCGTGGCACTACCGTTTGATAGCGAAATCGACGTCTTTTCTCCTGAGGTCGAGGAGCTGTTGGGTCCGATTGTTATTCGGGCTCGAGCTGAGGTAGAGTCGACTCAGTTCAGTGCTAGGGGGATTCGCTGCTCGACTCTAGCAGCGGCTTTTGACGATGGTGCGAGTTATCTTGCTGTCAGGGACGTTCTCCCCTGACAAGGGTAGTAGGGCGTTGCTTTACTACCTTCCAGCTGTCCGCGATCTACACCGGATCGGGACTTACGACTGGGCCAGCTTGTCCTATGCTGATTTCATCCGAGCGCTGTGGGACTCGTGTCGACATCGGTCCTTCGGGGCAAATGTTGCTCTGTCCGGCTTTTGGAGGGTCATAGAGGTAAACCTTATTCCCTATAAAGTTTAGCTCTAGATTTTAGTTAGCACTTGCTGATAACTTTAACTTCTTGTAGATCTGGTTCTACGAGTACTTCCCCTCAGCTGCGCCGGCGAGACCGTCGCCGCGCAGGATTCTTGTTAGCGCTTCCTAGGGCAGCCGCCGTGCGGGGATGTCCACTGCCTATGTCCGAGATTGGATCATCTCGGTATTATTCTTTCCTTATTTGAAATTTTGTGATTGCTTGGCTGGATTCTTGCTTGATTGACGCTCTTTGCAGGAACCTGAGGTGTTGTACCAACGGTGGGTCGACTTGGTAGTCCCTGGGTTAGCCGCGCAGTATTCTGCTGAGCGTCGCTATTTCTTGGGGACTTATGGAGTGGTTGCTTACCTTGGAGAGAGGGTTGCTATTCAGCATTCCCCCGACACCTTTGTCGTTCCTGCTCCTTCACCACGTCACATGTTTAATGCCACGAGGTTGGTGAGCCTATCAAAGGGAGCCGGTACCTCTTGGCGATCTTACACGATCCCTGGGCGATGCTATGGGGAGGAGCTACTGCTGTTGTTAACTCCAGTTCCTATGCCTGCTGAGGATGTGGCGGTATGATTTTTCAGCTTTTACCTTTCGCTAAGTAGCCCCCAAGTGATGCTTTACTGATTTTGTTTTGCCTTGTCAGGATGATGCTGTTGAGTTCGTGCCACCCCGTATGTCTATCCATTATCAGGGGACATATGGGCCGATTGAGGAAATAATTCCTCCGGCTCCTGAGGGAGCGCTTTGTGCAGTGGTCGATTCCTCGTCACCAGACTCGGGTAAGCTTGTTTATTTACAACTTTTTGTCCATATATGTTATGCATGTTTACTGACTTTTTTTTTTTACAGTTCTCACGCGAGGTGGTTTTGGCGATGGCACGATGCATAGATGCCTTCCGGAGCCAGCTTGTCCAGATGAGGAACGTGACTACCTGCCGTCGAGACGACGCCGTTCAGGAGGTAGTCTTCCCTTCTTATGTTTTTGTATTACCGCTTCTATTTTGCCTGTTTCTGATTTTAATTTCTTTTGCAGGGTCAGCCCATTCCTTCTCGTACCCGCACAAGACCTGAGGTGCGGAGGGATCCAGCGAGGTCTAGCTCGAGACGTCGCCGCACTGGTTCGGGAGGTCGGGGTGGTCGTTCTGAGGCTGCTCGTACCGAGGCGGTAGAGGGCTCAGGTTCTTCCTCTGAGGGTGCACATGCTGCGCCGGTAGGCCAAGGAGAGGCTACCTTGGCTCTTAGAGGTGGTGGGATGTACGAGGTTAGCTCGTCATCGCAGCAGCCTCCGCAGCCTCAACCTCAGATTGATCTTGGGTGGACGGGTCCTGTGTTGAGCTTTCCTCCTCCCGAGGAGACTGGAGCTGGAGCCGGAGCTGGTGGAGAGGTTACTCCTCGCACGACGCAGTTCTATGAGATGATGGGTGTACGTCTCCCGGTGTCGTAGTTTATTCCTGTTCTTTTTATTTATTTTATTTTGACTTTGTATAGAACTATGCCTTTTAATTAGACTCATTATTTAGACATGTTTTATATATACCTACTATTATGAGTTTATTCTTTATTTATCACGTTTTTTTATTTTTTTATTATTATTATTATGTGCATGTTTGTGTGTGTAAGGAAATGTGAAAAATAATTTTGCGCAAAAATTCCGTCATTTTTATTATTGATGGAGGGTATCCGACTTTCTCCCCCAAAAAAGAAAAAATGAAAAGTCAAATAAAATATTGAATTTATAAAAACTTGGAAGTTAGTCTAAATAAAAACAGAAAAATAATATAATTAATATAATATCTATATTAATTAAAAGGGAGGAATAAATGAATATTTAGAAAAAGATAAGGAAACCATAAAGTCATTAGCAGACTCGAATCAAGTCAAAAACGCGGTTTTTTAGAAAGCGCGTACGATGAGGCATATTGGCGCAAGCTGGTGCCACGCGTTTTGGTATAGCGCCAGGCGCTACACTTAGCGTTTGGCGCCAGGCTCTAGCGTCAGGCGCGAATAGTTGGCGTCTGGCGCTAAAGAGCGCTGACTCCGAAACCTTCCCAGATTAAAAACTGCTCTGATTTTGTGCATAAATAGCCCCCTGCCCAGTCAATTCTCTTCATAATTTCAACAAATAAAATATTTCTTAGCTTTTAGAAAAATAACATCATGTCTCTAGTCCCCAAAAGTTTTACCAACTACACCCATGAATGGTGTCGGTCTCTTAATGCCAAAGAGAGAAAAGAATTAGATGTGTTTCACTTGGGGGGGGGGGGGGTATTTATGGTATCAAAGGGGTAGATCTTGATTCAGATTTTATTCATACCGCTCTAGAATATTGGGATGTAGATACTCATTGCTTTAGAATAGGGTATGATGAAATTAGCCCTATGTCGGAAGAATTTGGTGCTATTTTAGGCTTCCCTGCACTAGATCTTGTAGTAATCCCTAGAATAAATGAATATTATTATATGGATTTTGAACGCTTCTTCAATTTAAAAGACAGAGATCTATTAAAAATAGTATATGGTAGTATAGTTAATTTGAAAGAATTTGCTCGCCATTATTTTGATAGGCCTTATTCAGAATCTTTCCATGTTTATAGAAGAAGGGCTTTCTTGTTTTGCATGCTTAATCAATTTTTTCTTACTAGTGGTAAAAATAATGAGGGTCAATCAATTATATCCACTGTTTTAGAACAAATCGAATCAGGGAGAAATCCAATGCCTTTAATAGTTGGAGAGACTATGCTTAGTCTTGATGAATTAAGGAGAAATCCAAAAGCACCTTTTCGGGGCTCTCCAATTTAAAAATAATATTTTTAATTACAGAAATCAAAAATATATTTTTGTATAGTAATAATAATTTATTTGCATTGCAAATTTTACAGATGTGGCTAATGGAAAGACTGGAATTAAATAGCCCTCTGGATAACATTGAGAAGTTTACTCCAAATTGCTTCGTGAGAAGGAAGAAACGCTTCTCTAAGATGGGGCGCCATGAATGGAAGAAGGTCTTCGAGTCTTGTAATTTTTCCATCAAGTGGGTCATCCCTTGGTGGAAAATAGAAAATATGGTAGGTGTCAACAAGCAATCTTTCTGCCGTCTTCCAAGCATGTCCCGTATGACTTTTTATTATCCCTGCAGGGTAAAAAGACAATACGGCCTACTTCAGACTATTCCTTCTAGTGATCTTCGTCGTCCCTACGAGTTCCCTATCTCCCAGGAAGTAGACAAATTTGATGCTTATTGGAGCGCTAGACCTTCATGGGAAGTAATTACCCAAAAGGTTCCTCCTTCCTTGCCCAATGATGTGAAAAAGTGGCTTCTGAAGAATCTCTCAAAGGACGTGATGAAAAACAGAGTAAAATTGATGTGAAGAGTCGTCTAGGTGACAAGGTGGTTCCTGTTAAGGAATTCTTGGGTAAAAGGATCGAGTTCAAAACACCTATAATGCCTAAGAAGAAGAGTACTGCAAAAGATAAAGGAAAAAGGAAAGCGGACACCACAGAAAAGAAAGCTTGGGTAGAAAAGAATCATGGAGTCCTAGCTGAGGGGGAAACTATTTACTCCAAGATTAAATGTAGGTCCTCTAAAGGATGCCTACTAGCTAAGGTTATGGATGAGGAAGAAGAAGCAGAAAAAAATTAGAAAAGGGCTAAGAAAGAGAAAGAAGATTAAGAGCATTGCTTAATTTCCAATTATTAAACTTAGTTTTTAAATTTAAAGTTAATTTATTTAAGCCTTATTTAAATTCCTTTAATAATGTAATTTATTTTATAATGAAATTCCAGCTTTTTAATTAAATTATTAACTTTAAATTTATTTAATTAAAGCAATAAAAACCGAAGAATTGATTGTCCAGAAATTTTTTCGAGTACGGAAGTCGAAAATTTTCCGAAAAACATCGAAATGTTCCCAGACTTTTAACTGTAAATTGGCGCCACAATTTTGCGACTGGCGCCAACTGTGGCATTCTGGCGTCAGGCGACGGATGCCGTCGTCTGGCGCTAACGTTCATCGGCTGGCGCCAGAATGTTTTCCGTGACGCCGATGTTTCATCGATCTTTTGTCGAATATTTTTATTAATTCTGGGATGCGAGATTGTTAAAAAAAAAAATAAAGTGGTCGTACCCGTAAAAGGGTTGCCTACGTATCCTTTCTTAAGGAATCAGGCCAAACGTAGTCTCTTGAGTATCCTACTCAAGTAATTATGGGTAATATTTCTTAAGTTGGTCAAGATTTGTCATGTTCGAGAACTCATTGCCATCCATGTAAGTTAATTTGGCTGCACCTCCTGACAAGATTGTTTTGACAATGTAGGGTCCAGACCAATTAGGTCTAAATTTTCCCCTTGAATCTAAAACATTTTTCCTTAATACTTTTAACACCAAGTCTCCTACTTTGATGTTTCTTGTCTTGACCTTCTTATTAAAATGCCTAGCCATACGAGTTTGGTAACACTGAGTGTGATGTAGAGCTTCTAGTCGTTTTTCATCGAGTAGAATTAGCTCTTCATATCTTGCTCTATTCCATTCAACTTCATTGAGTTTTCTCTCTAACGCAATGCGAAGAGATGGAATCTCTAGTTCGACAGGTTGTACGGCATCCATCCCATAAACCAAGGAAAATGGCGTATTTCCTGTTGATGTGCGAATTGACGTGCGATAACCCCACAATGCGAAGTGAAGTTTTTCAGGCCAATCCTTATAATTTTTCGTCATTTTCTCTATGATAGTCTTTAGATTTTTATTATCTGCCTCGACTGCTCCATTTGCTTGAGGCCTATAAGGGGAAGAATGATGATGCTGAATGCCATATTTTGGTAACAATTCTTCACATTCGACTTGAAAGTGAGTTCCATTGTCACTTATCATTTCATGTGGGACTCCGTATCGACAAATAATATTTCTCTCGATAAAGAGTGCTACATGTTTTGCAGTGAGTTTAGTTTATGATTGTGCTTTGACCCACTCTGTGAAGTAATCGATTCATACTAGGATATATTCGTGGCCTCCTATTCATGGGGGAGTGATTTTGCCGATGATTTCAATTCCCCATGTAGAGAACGGCCATGGCGACGTGTAGGTGTAGAGCAAGGATGGAGGAACATGTTGTAAATTAGCATAGATTTGGCACTTAGGGCATCTTTTTACGTATTGATGGCAATCCCTATTCATTGTAGTCCAATAATATCCTTCTCGCATTATCTTTTGGACTAACATTTTGCCATTTATGTGGGTTCCACAGATTCCTTGATGGACTATCCTCATTGCTCTTTAGACATCCTTTTTTCCTACACATTAGAGAGCTCGACCCTTAGGTACCCTTTTATGTAGCTCGTTGTCTATGAGTACATATTGGGAAGCCAAGAGTCTTAATGCTCGTTTTTCTCTTTTGTCAGCATGGGGAGGGTATTCTCCTTTGGTGACGTAGTTGAGTATATCCGTATACCACGGTTCTTCTTCTTCTTCTTCGTCTTGGATTACTTCATCATCCTCTATAGCTTGAATATATGCTGGTTTGTGCCTTTTTCTATAGTTAGAGGCATTTGCTCGATTTCCGTGGGAATCCTAACCATCGAGGCTAGTCTTGCCAAGGCATCAGCAAATTGATTTTCTTCCCTAGGTAAATATGTGTTTTCTACCTTCTCTAACTGATTAGTAAGAGTTTCCAGATAGGTTTGGTAAGGGGCTAGACTTTCGCTCCTTACTTTCCACCTTTTGGATATTTAATTGATGACTAATGAAGAGTCTCCGAATATCCGTAACTTTTTTACTCCCAATGCCAAAGCTGTTTCAATCCTACCACGCATGCTTCGTATTCAGCAGCGTTGTTGGTAACGTCAAAATCAAGCGTTATGGAGATGGGAACATGCTCTTCTTTAGGTGATACTAGTAATACTCCAACGCCACATCCTTTTTGGTTTGAGGCTCTGTCGAAGTATAAGGTCCAAGTACATCTTCAGTGACCATTAAGTCTTCATCTGGAAATTCATTGTCTTGTATTGGCGTCGAGTCTTCTATTGGAAAGTCCGCTAGAAAGTCTGACACCACATATCCTTTGATAGCTTTTTGCGGCATAAACCTTACATCAAACTGGGCTAAATTGACTATCCATCTCGATATGCGTCCATTGAGTGTAGATTTCTCGAATAGATACTTGAGTGGATCTAACCGGGTGACTACAAAGACTGTATGTACTAGCATGTAATGTCTTGACTTGATTGTGGCCCACACCAAGGCGAGGCACAATTTCTCAAGTGGTGTATAACTTGCTTCATATTCGACCATTTTCTTGCTTAGATAGTAGATTGCATTTTCTTTGCCTTCTACTTCTTGTGCTAGCATAGCTCCCATTGTCTCTTTGGTAACTGTTAAGTACAACCTAAGAGGTATTCCGGGAAGTGCTGGTGCTAATACGGGATGATTTGCGAGATAGGATTTGATCTTTTCAAAGGCTTTTTGACACTCGTCATCCCATACTGCTGGTACATTTTTCTTAAACTTTTTAAAGATTGGTTCACATATCGTTGTCAATTTTGATATGAACCTACTTATGTAATGCAACCGGCCAATAAATCCTCGAATCTTCTTCTCGGTTTTGGGGGGTGGCATTGACATGATTGCTTTGATCTTGGTTGGGTCTATCTCTATTCTTCTAGAGCTTATGACATAACCCAAAAGCTTGCCTGAGGTGACTCCAAAGGCACACTTAGATGGGTTCAACCTCATATTGTATTTTCTTAGCCTTTCGAAAAAATTTCTTAAGGCTACTTGATGGCCTGGGCGGTCTTTTGATTTTACAATCATATCGTCCACATATACTTCAACTTCTTTATGCATCATGTCATGGAGTAAGGCAGTCGCTGCACGTTGGTAAGTGGCACCCGTGTTTTTCAAGCCGAATGGTATTATCGTGTAGTAGTAAGTGCCCCATGGTGTTATGAAGGTTGTTCTCTCCATGTCTTCTTCTGCCATGAGAATCTGATTATAACCTGCGTATCCATCCATGAACGAGAGAAGTGCGTGATTTGCTGTGTTATCCACCAGAATATCGATGTGTGGTAAAGGGAAGTCGTCCTTTGGACTTGCCTTATTTAGATCTCGATAGTCGACACACATTCTTACCCTTCCATCTTTTTTCGGAACTGAGACGACATTGGCGACCCATTCGGGGTATTTAGATACCTTGATGAAACCTGCATTTATTTGTTTTTGAACTTCTTCTTGTATTTTAAGAGCTACGTCGGGTTTCATTCGGCGTAACTTTTGTTTTACAAGTTTCATTCTCGGAATTAGTGGTATAGTGTGTTGAGCTATTTCTCTATTAATGCCTGGCATATCTTCAATTGACCAAGAAAATACATCAATGAATTCTTTAAGTAAGTTAATTAAATCGGTTATTTCTTGTTCATTAAGTGTTAGTCCGATTTTAAATTCTCTTTTATTGGTTGAATCATTTGAGATATCAACTGTCTCAGTTTCGTCAAGTATCGGTGTTTTCTTTTCAAGTGTTTCCATTGCTTTAATAAGTTCTCTGTCTTTTTCATTGTTAGTTAAGCAATGCTCGTCATCTTGGGTCAAAGAAGAACACAAGAAGTAAGGAGAAGAAGTTATATTATTATACTCTGAGATCATTACATCAAAGAGTGATATGTCCTCAGGGACTTGATCACTAACTATTCTACGAGAAGAGATAGAAGGGGAAGGTGCTACTACTAAAGACCTAGATGACTCTATAGGGAGAGACTCTGACTCTGACTCTGACTCAGACGACTCTTAGAACATCAGTCCTTGCGCTGTCGTGATGGATATCTTTCTTCCACTTGGAGTAGTCACCTTGACGGTCTTGCGCCACCCTTGTAGTGATCCTTCCGCTGGAGTGATTAGCTTCGAAGGATCAAAGTTTTCACTTTGTAAAACTGTTTGAATGAGCGAGGAGTTATCCTCTTTGTATGTTGGCTCATCCTTTTCTTGCCCAAATAATAATCCCATGACGTTAAAGTCAAAGCTAGGGGTGCTTTCTCCTTATGGATAGGAGTTTGGATTTCATCTCTGAAATAGCAATCCAAGAAAATTTAAAATCCCGATTGCCTTATGTCGTTTACGACAAATGGTTCGGGGAATTCGTGGCATGGATAGTCCTCTCATTCTTTTATGAATTGACCATTGAGTGTGAAAGGGTACTCATCCATTGGGATTGCTTTCTTATTAATGCGAGTGTCCCTACGTGCCTTCGATTTTTCTTGGGCTCGCTTAAGATCTTTCTGAGTTGGTTCGAAACCAAGTCCAAAAGTATCTAATTTAGGGAGGCCAAGTGACTCCAGCAGTTTTTCAATTCCCTTTTTATTTCCTAGGGTCATCCCAGGAAAATGTCCTTGTTTCTTCAGAATAGCATTCACGATCATGTTAGAATGGGGGTCATGGTAGAGAGGGGTCCTTTTATCCTCCTTGATTAAGGAGACCTCTTCGTTAAAGCCCCATAAATCTTCATCATCCTCATCATGCTCCACGTTAATTGTTGGGTTTTCTATAGACTTTATTCTCATAGGTGAAGCATCGATGGTGATAGGAATTCCCCCAACTATGGCTTTTACTTGTTGGTGGAGAGATGAGGGGACGGCCTTTAGGTCATGAAGCCAAGGGCATCCCAACAATAAATTGAATGAAGCTTTGATATCTACTACTTGGAAAGTAGTAGCATGTTCTATCGCTCCCGCCGTTACATTCATGGTAATTTTACCAAGAGCTTGACGACGAGTGTTGGCGTAGGCTCTTATTCCTTGCGTCGACGGAGTTAAGTCTTCATCCCTTATGCCCAGCATCCTCGCAGTTCTAAGTGGACAGACGTTAATGGCTTATCCATTGTCTACAAGAGTCATATGGACATTCATTCTCTTGCAAACTACTATGAGGTTTAATGCCTTATAGTGTTTGTCACCATCTGGGGGTAAATCCTTGTCAGAAAAGGTGATCAAATTGATGGGACTAGGTAGATCACTCGTGAGGAAGTTAGCTAACCCCTCAGGAGTGGTGTCAGAATCTATTCCTATTTTGTCCAAGGCATTCATTACAGCCAATCTATGTTCTCGGGATGTCCCCAAAAGTTTCCATACGTTTATTTCAACTTTTTTCTTCGTGAACTGTTTGACGATATCATTATCTTCAATGATAGGCATGGGAACTTGTTGTATGGTTGGCATGGGTTGTGTTGAAACAGCAGGTTGCATTCTCCCGGATCTCGTGAGGACGTCTATTGATGAATCTTCTTCAAACCAAAAGTCATCCATGGAATATGACACTGAAGTTGGAGGCCCTACCATGTCTTTTAAGTAGACGTCTTCTTCATCACTGTCCCAAACTCCATTAATACTTGCATCCTCTTCTTGTGGAACTTGGACTAGTTTCTTTTCATCAATCATTTTCTGAATTAAATCCTTGAATTTAAACCACTTTTCGATCATACACTAAATTACGGTGGCGTCCAAAGAGAAGGAAGCTAAAGCAAAAGAGTCGCCAACATGTTTTAGGAACTTGTAAACCGTTCACAGGGTGAAGGTTACACCCCTTAACGATCCAAGAGATTGTTAACTCCAATAGGTCTGGAACCAAGGCTGGAAGTTCGGGGATGAAGGTACAAATCCAATCTAAAAGAGAAAGAACCTGCCCTAATAATAGGCCTCTACTTTATTCTTCTAGTATTCATGTGCGCAATCTGACTAACATGAAATCAATAGGATTACCCTAAACCTGTTTATCTATGTTGGTTGAATATTAATGCACAAACAAATCTATTATTGGCGATCACTTGAATTATAATCAAATTAACCCTAAACAAGATTATTAATTATCTTATTAAGCGTGATTACAAGTACAAATTTCCATTAAACATGCATAAAAGGCGTGATCAAACAATAACAATAAATATAATCAAGCAACATAATAATAATCATCATAAATTATAAAAATAATCATAATAATAATTATAATCAATAATCATCATCATCATGTTAAAGCATAATAGCAAGATCCTAGGCATGATACTAACAAGAATAATAACAAACCCTAACATGTCACTAACATTAAAAATCAAAGCTTTAACCCTAACATGATACTAACATGATATTAGGAAATAAAATATAAAGCATCACAGAAATCATAATTGATATAACGAACTTATTGTTGTCACCCTAAACATGATACTAGGAAAAGCATCCTAACATGATACTAGGAAAACCATCCTAAACATGATACTAGGAATCAAAATAACAATCTAAACATGATTTCTATACCTTAATAACAATGAAAAAAAATTAAAAAACTTACTTGGATACCTCGTATCTCTTTCTAATAACAAAATACACACGTTAGTAACTTCAAGGAAAATATAAAATCAAACAATTAAATTAAATAGTTGAAATTAGGATCTGGGACCAAACCCTCGGAAATATCAAACCTTTCACGTCTAGGGAGAAGGAAACTTCAAATTTGACTAGGTGTGTCTAGTGCTAATGTATGAGGAATTGTGTTTGTAAAAGGCAAGGCTAGAAAGAGATAGAGAGAATCAAGAAATTATTGATGAGAGTTGATGATTGAAAAAGGGGAGATATGACCTCTATTTATAGGAAAAAAAAAGAGTCGAAAAATAAAGAAAAGAAGCCGAATTCGAATCGAAATAAAACTCGATGGACATCAGTTTTTGCGGATTTTGTTTTTATCATATTTTTTTATTTATAAGTCCAAAAAAGTCTTATAATATGTCGTTGGAAAGATCTTGAAATCTAATTTTTCAACCCAATTGTAATAAGATTTAAATAATTTGTAGGTAAAAAGATATGGCCGAAATAGTAGGACGATGTCAGTTTTGAATAGAGTTTTGTATTCCATTCATATCATTTTCGTTATAGCTCGGATTTAATATTATAATATATCATTGGAAATATTATTTCAAGATCTATCCAATCGTATAAAAATTGGATAAATATTAGGTGGCAAAAAAATAATATCTGACTGTCTTTGAACATCATTAAATTCGAATAGAACTAGGATTAATAAAAAGGAAAGTTTTTATTTAACTCAAATTCTTTAATCTTATCTTTTTCAAAAAGGATAATTAAGATCTTTTAAAAACTTATAGAAGCTTATAATTAATCCTAATTAGTTTAGGAATAGGAATAGACCTTTGGACCCTCCACATGATCATTGGGTCGTAGGGAAAATCCGGTTTGGGCCTAGTTTAGTATTTTGGCCATAACTTCCTCATTTTTCATCGGAATTAGGCTTATAATATATGGTTGGAAAAGTCTTTTCAACCCATCCAACTACACCATTATTGGACCCATATCATGGACCAAAATAAACTAGAATGCACGTTTTTCAAAAAATAGGGTAAGCTAAGAAAAGAAATATTTTAAAAAACAAAAAGAAGAGATATTTTAATAAAAACATCCTCATCACTAGACTTTTCACACTTTTGCTCTGTTCGATAATCAAATGACATGAAAGGTATTTATCACTGGGTTTGGTTTTGGGGAGACACATTTTGGTGTCTACAATATTCAACCAATTTAGCTTAATAATAGTTTGGAGCAAATTGAATCTTTGTTTGTATGCCTTTGAGATCGCAGGAATCACTTTTCACAATAAGAATCGAGTAGAGGCCAAATACGGGAGAATGGACTCCATGACTCACTTTGTACCATCATCCTCAATCCTCCTTTCGTTGTTCCAAACCATATGGAGTTAGTAATCTCATGAATTATGAATGGGGTGTAACCTTCACAGGTTAATCGGTGTTGCTTATCGTTGTCCCTTATCGTGGTTTCCTTTTTATGATCCGTAAACGGTTTACAAGTTCCTTATAACTTGTTAGCGGATCCCTACTTTCCTTGTCCCTAATCGTTGTCCCTAATCGTATATGTCAATTCCCACTTCCTAAGAGTGTCAAGCATTTTCACACATGCTTAACGTAGGCGCACTTCGAATGACGCCTACACCACTCCCTTCTTCTTTCTTAGATTCATTCCATGAAAGTGTCCTTGCTTTCGAAGTATGCTATTGACTATCATGTTTGAATGGAGGTCGTAGTGAAGAAAAGTCTTTTCATATTCCTCAATAAAAGAGACCTCTTTAGCGTTGAAGCCCCATAAATCTTCATCATTCTCGTCATGCTCCACATTTATGAGGGGTTTGTCAATTGCCTTAATTCTCAATCGGGAAGCATCGATTGTGACGGGAATTCCTTTAACTATATCCTTTACTTGTTGATAAAGGGGCGAAGGGACGACCTTAAGGTCATGAAGCCAAGGGCGTCCCAATAATAAGTTAAAAGAGGCTTTTATGTCTACCACATGGAAGGTAGTCGCATGTTCAATGACTCCTGCCGTGACATTTATCGTTATGGTTCCAAGAATTTGGCGACGAGTATTTTCATAAGCTCTTACGCCTTATGTGGATGGAGACAAGTCTTTGTCTCTTATTCCTAGCATCCTTGCAGTTCGAAGTGGGCAAAAATTAATCGCTGACCCATTATCTACAAGAGTCATTGGGACATTCATTCTCTTGTTGATTACTGTAAATTTAAGGCTTTATTGTGTTTATCACCTTGTAAGGAGGGTGTTCCAATCGTAAGGGGTTCTCTCCTTAAATGACCATGGCCCTTCAAAAGCCTAGGACTTTACACTTGTTAGGGTGTATTAGCATTTGAATTCCTGACTGTTTGGGAGACCTTGAATTAGAAATGATACTCTCATCATGATTTTTTGTAAGAAACAAGTAGGAGTCGCCAATGAGTTTTAGGAAAACTCATAAACCTCATTCATTCCTTTCTCCCAAGTAGAGTTCAAGGGATAATTAGCACAAATCATAAGTTTACCCATGCCTAAATTGGTCTACATAAACTAGAAATGAATTCGGGAGCGATGGTACTAAGATAACGTTCCCTTTAGAGGGGAATCGCTATCTTAGCCCTAGTACGGCCTCTACTAGCTCTTCCTTTTTCACAATTTCATTACCAAACAATATATGCAACGTGATACCTAAATACTAAGTTAGTTTATTTTATTTACAAGCATTAATCACGTAGGAATTACATTGCAAAAGTCGTTATTCTTATTTAATAATATTCGTGAAAAAACAATAAATAAACAAGATTCGCCTTGTCTTAAGTGATAAAACAACAACTAATTATTCAAATTCTAGTCTTGATTACCGAAAGAGTAATATGTGAATTAATTAATTAAAAGTTTGTTTAAAGTGATCAAACAACACTAATTAATCAATTAAAAGTTATTTAAACAATAAAAGAAAAGTGATTTATCCGTTTAATGTGTTATGGACTTTCTTTCTTCTTTGTATCTCCAAGGACTTCAATGGATTCAATTAGGGTTGGAAATTATTTGGGAAGAGAGAAGAAAAAGTAGTATGATAGTAAGAGAAGTTGAGAGATTAGGGTTTTAAGAATACTAGGGTTTTAATTCTGAATTTTTTGGGTCCCCGTTACTGGGTTTGGTTTCGAGAAGACACAAATGGGTGTCTATAGAAGCCCCCACTTTGACTGAGTTTGGAGAAACGCAAGTTTCGAAAACAAAAGTCAAAGTATCGATAGGGACGGAGAATGATTCATAACGTTCTGCGATCCTAAATCACTCTTGTAACGCCGATACCTGCAAAACTAGCGTTAGTTAAACAGATAAAAGAGTTAAGAAACGCGTATCTTGCACCGTTGAGCACACGTCTCTGAAGTATCCGATTTGTTGATGTTTTACTGTTTTGATGACCTCCTGCAAGCTAGAGAATGTCATCCCACTTGAAGACTGCTACGCTTGTAACTGCCTCCAATTTCTGCCATGATAATATTCCGCAAGCCAAGGAACATTATCGAAGATTGCTTCGCTTGAAACGATCCTCTTCCGCTTTGTGACCATCTTCCACATCTTAGGGAACACAATCGAAGACAACTTCGCTTGAAATCACCTTCAGTTGTTTATGACAACTCTCCGCAAGCTAGGGAATGCTTCCGAAGATATCTTTTCTTGAAGCTATCCTCATTTATTGCGATAATATTTGAAAGGAAAATTACCGAAGACCTACGCTTGTCGATCTTTAAAAGCTCGCTTGAAATTTGCTTCCGCTATGCCTGTACGTCGGCGCTTATGCTGTTTTTGAACCGTGTATGTCCGGTGCCTTTTGTTGAATTATGAAACCAGTATGTCGGTGCCTTTCTGAATGAACCAGTATGTCGGTGCCTTTTGCGATGAGCCAATGCTTAGGTGCTTTAAGCTAAGTGAAACGATCTTTCATTAGGTCGATCACTTTACGTAATCAAGCTGATTACTAAAAATCGTGTCAAATTGCTTAGAGGGGCTAACTGGCGTACCAAGGAACCCAAAGATATATTGCATAAGGTTGGAACAACCGTATTGAGTGACTGAATGTTCTGGCGCCGCTGAAATAACATCAGCGCTAATTATTTGGCTGTAGTGCCAGACGCTGAAGCTTAGCGCCAGGCGCTAAAGCCTATCGACTGACGCCAAGGTCTGACGCTTGGCGCTAGAGTCGGGTTTTCCTTAAATACCCTTCTCTTTTTCATTTCCGCTGCTGTTGTTTGCGTTTCTTGCTCGAGAATTCTCAGAACTTCAATTCACTCGTTCTTGCTCACTTTCTCAACCAAATTCGCTCAAATTTGTTGCAAATATAAAAGCTCATTCCATCCATTTTCTCGATTCTATGTAAGTTTTCTCAAACTTACGCCGGTTTTAATGAATTTCGCATGCATTTGTTCACGAATTTCTTGAAAGTTCGAAATTAGAATTGCTTAATTCTCTTTGTTTATCAAATTTTATGCCATGGAAATTTCTTGATTATGTTTATATATTGCCTTGGGAGTAATTTGAGACTTGTTTTACTCAATTTGGTGAAGAAATGAACAAATCACCATTGTTGAACCTCCTTAAGGTCGGGAAAAAAATGTGGCTTGTTCTTGATGTTTTTTATAGCAATTCTTGTCCAATTTGTCACAATAACTACTATAATATTGCAAGAAAATTGTTTGATTGCTTGAAAAATGCCGTGTATGCTCAATTTGAATTTGTGCTCTGTTTTACTACTACGTACTCTGTTTTTTTTTTTTTTTGCGAACATAGTATCATGCGGGTAGGCGAACCTTAGATACCATAGAACCTTAATTCATGATAATTCTGCGCAATGTAGCATGGCTAGACAGCGAGGCTCCGGTTCACGGACCCGAGACGTTCGACGGAGCACGAGCCCATAGAGGACGATGCCGAACCGTCCACTTCGCTCAGCGGACTCCCTGAGTGGGATGGGCGGACCTTGTACTTTTCTCCCGTCCACCATATCTCTGAGAGGGTGAGACGGGGCATCACATTTGGGAGGACACGCTGTCATGGTTCCGGTTGTGACGGCTTGGGCGATCTATACAAGATGTACATCGCCAGAGACGATCAGACGAGACTTCTATGGGAGTCTTGCGGGCTTACTGCTCTGTTCGAGACCTCCAAGGCCATGGTTGCCTCCAGCGGGGGTCATCATGTAGTCCGCGCTCTGGTGGAGTTCTTTTGGGACACCACCAGCACTTTCCACTTCCCTTGGGGTGAGATGATGGTCACTCCTACCGACTTCAGTCTCATTACAGGACTGGAGTTTAGCTCCGTGGCACTACCGTTTGATAGCGAAATCGACGTCTTTTCTCCTGAGGTCGAGGAGCTGTTGGGTCCGATTGTTATTCGGGCTCGAGCTGAGGTAGAGTCGACTCAGTTCAGTGCTAGGGGGATTCGCTGCTCGACTCTAGCAGCGGCTTTTGACGATGGTGCGAGTTATCTTGCTGTCAGGGACGTTCTCCCCTGACAAGGGTAGTAGGGCGTTGCTTTACCTTCCAGCTGTCCGCGATCTACACCGGATCGGGACTTACGACTGGGCCAGCTTGTCCTATGCTGATTTCATCCGAGCGCTGTGGGACTCGTGTCGACATCGGTCCTTCGGGCAAATGTTGCTCTGTCCGGCTTTTGGAGGGTCATAGAGGTAAATCTTATTCCCTATAAAGTTTAGCTCTAGATTTTAGTTAGCACTTGCTGATAACTTTAACTTCTTGTAGATCTGGTTCTACGAGTACTTCCCCTCAGCTGCGCCGGCGAGACCGTCGCCGCGCAGGATTCTTGTTAGCGCTTCCTAGGCAGCCGCCGTGCGGGGATGTCCACTGCCTATGTCCGAGATTGGATCATCTCGGTATTATTCTTTCCTTATTTGAAATTTTGTGATTGCTTGGCTGGATTCTTGCTTGATTGACGCTCTTTGCAGGAACCTGAGGTGTTGTACCAACGGTGGGTCGACTTGGTAGTCCCTGGGTTAGCCGCGCAGTATTCTGCTGAGCGTCGCTATTTCTTGGGGACTTATGGAGTGGTTGCTTACCTTGGAGAGAGGGTTGCTATTCAGCATTCCCCCGACACCTTTGTCGTTCCTGCTCCTTCACCACGTCACATGTTTAATGCCACGAGGTTGGTGAGCCT
>NW_018744735.1:0-33175 GCF_001683475.1 Chenopodium quinoa
CTTTTATCAAAGACCCATGCATTGCGTTTCAACCAGATTCCCCACGCCAGGCACCAAATATCCCACCAATTCGTCTCCTTGATCTTTCCATACATCAGATTGCATCAACCTCGAAACCCATCAGCATCAAATGCCCTTGTGTCAAGCCGCAAGGCAGAATGTCTCCAAATAGAGGATGCTGCAGGCAGAAGAGAAGCGTATGAGCAGTAGTTTCCTCTCCCTCCCACACATAGGGCAACGTTGATCTACATTCATACCCTAGCCATCAACCGGCTCATAACAGGCAGCCCCTCCCTCACACTTCTCCACACAAATAATTTGATCTTTGGTGGAATACGGGCATGCCAAATACTCTTCCAATTAAAAACTACATGCCCATTTGACGAGGTTGCCTTATCCTTTACCTCTTCTTCGACCAAGAGGTTGTAAGCACTCTTACGCTGTAACGCCCATCTTTCGAGTGATGCCATGACCAAACATCTTCCTCATCAAACAGAGGTACTGGAATACTACAAATTCCATCAATTTCCCGCTGAGAGAATAACTCAGAGAGAGTAGTCCAATTCCAGCTCTGATTTTCCCACAGATCTTTGACATACATTGGAACATCACTACCATCCTTCATTTGTGACAGAATTCGGAACTTTAGGAGATTAGGCACCGACACTACTTCCCCCACCAATAGTCTTTATGGCACCCTTCTCAATTACCTCCCTAGCACTTAGAATCGATCTCCACGTGAAGCTCATGTTTGGGACAGCATAAATTTATTTACTCTTGGATGTCTTGCCTTTTTGCTTATAAAGGTTGAAATAATGTTATTGTTGTATGTGAGTGTTGCTGACATTACATGTAGAAAAGGTTGAAATAATGTTATTGTTAACGAAGTAGTATTGTTGCTTGAATGTTAGTAACTTATTACTTCTGCTATAATTTTGTTGTCTAGTTGCTGCTATATTCTATTATTCTGTTTACCTGCTGCTGAAATTGTTGTTGCCTGTTATATAATCCTGCTGCTGCCTGTTGTATTGCTACTGCTTTTATTTTGCAATTGCCCTGCAGCTGCAGTTCTGTTCGTCCCATAATAATAGACCTGCAGACGTTTCTAGCCCATAGTTCCTTCATGAAAGTTGTAGATCTTGAAAAGTTATTCAATCTAGGCTCAAGAATTTCTTGATTTGGAATTGTGTGCTAGGTTTCATGCCTTCTTGAAATTCCTGTGGTCTGCTGTCTTGGTTCTATCTCAGCGGGGCTGCTGTTGATCACTTGATCCCTGTGTGGTGTTGTTAATATAAAAGATTGTTCTTCTATGTCTTGTTTGAGTTATATGGGCTGATTTAGTCATGTTAGTGTTGTAGTAGCTTTCATAACTTGAGTTTAGTTAAGAGTGGTAAAGCGATGTCAATTTTTTAGCTTCTTATCAATGACTTGCCTTGTAATCAGAGTGAAGAAAATGACTCAAGGTGCTACAAAGAAGAAACGGCAGCAAAAGAAAAAGAATTCAAAGGATAAAATTTCAGAGGATGAAATAACAAAGAAGATTTCAGCTTTGTGGGAGCAAGAAAGATTACAAGAGTGCTTGGATTTTATCATTTCTCTTGATGATGAGTGGTTGAAAAATTTAAAAGTCTATTCTATGAAAGTGCATGCACTTGTAGGTTTGAAACGGTTTGAAGGTAAGTTTATTTTCCTCCAATGAAATGGTTTGATGTAGTATGGTCTATTGTTTGCTTTAATTCTTATTTTCTACTAGGATCGGTAAGATTTGGAAAGCTTTTGATTATTTTCTTTTTACAAGTGAGTGGCTTTAAGGCTTAGGGAAAGAAAGCTTGGAAAAGATAAATACAACATTTTCAGTTTCCTAAGGAAACAATAGAGAAATGCAAGCGAATATTAATCTTGAAATATACAACTTGAGAGATAAAGAAAGCTAACAAATATTGACTAGGTTAAACTGTTTAAATCAAGACTTATCCAGAAATTTGGAAAGCATATTTGTGTTATTTGTATTGTAAATTTGTATTATTTTGTACTTCATTTATCTTAATGTTTTCATTTAATTTTGTATGATCAGAGGTATTGGCTTTGCAAAAACGACTCGAAGAATTTGGACATAAAACGACTTTGGCACTTGGTGAATGGTTTATGTTTGCGTAAGTCTATTATCTTCCTTTCTAAGGATTTTTATAATTATCAGGATGATGTAACTGTTACAAGATATTTATTTGAATTGATTCTATACAGACAATACAGTAGACAATAGTTAGTCATCTTTAATCACGTTGACATTAATTAAATTTTTTAAAATGCCTTGCAGTTATGCTAACAGAAAGCAAAATAATATTTTGGAAGCATATCTCCTTTATAAATATGTGCATGATCAGAAGGGTGCAGTCTGTGTAGATGATGAAGCATTCAAAAACTGTCTCAAATGGATAAAAAGACTACAACCGAAAGTTCAACCAGATTTGGATAGAATTGCAGTGGAAAGAGCTAGTAAATTTTTGGATGATGAGCGTGCTGCCTCCTCTTCCACCAAGGCTCCTGCCTCCTCTTCCACCAAGGCTGCTCTTCCACTCAAGGCTGCATCCACACCAAGGTGCATCCACTCCGACAAGGCTGCATCCACTTCGACCTTGGTTGCGTCCGCTTCGACTTTGGCGATCCCTTCTTTGACCTTGGATCCCTCATCTTTGGGTGTGGATGCCTCTTCCCAAAAAATGATGAAGGTAATCTCTTCTCAACTTTTCGTTAATTTTATGATTTTTTTTATTTGGAAAGAACAAAAAATATTATTAGGTCACTGATTAGCCATTACATTCAAGACCTAAGCGTAACAAACACTAAGAGTTAAAAGACTACATGTTTAAATACAGTTCTCAACCATTTAACATCATTAGCTCATCACTACTAGTTCCTGGAAGAAATCTGTAAATTCTATAATGCATATTTTGTTTCGGAGGACTAGTTACATGTGTATGATCATCATGATGAAAAGTCTACATAGCTTTGTTTCTTTGCTGCCAAATATAGTATACTAAACCAGCGAGACATCTTTAATATATCAATTTGAAATAAGCTATCTGTTACAATCTTCAACATAAGCAAAGTTAGTAGAGATTTTAAGCCATTTTCTATAGAACAGTAAAACAATAATGATTGCAAGAGCAGTTAAAGAACATATGTTGTCTAGATTCAGTGTTATTGCACAAGGATCAAGAGTTGTCTAGAACAATATGTATCGTTTTATTTGTTAAACATTTTTCTCTATTCTGTATTGATAAATATATATTTACAGTTTACAGAGGATGGTGTGATATACTTTGAAATGACCCAGCTTGATGAATTTTCATATCTTGGTGTAATGAAGATAGGCGGGAGTTCTTTTCCCAAGTCGTATATCAAAATTGGCGAGAATTCTACTTCAGATGTCTCAATTAGGCTTAAGAAAAACTCATGCCTATTGAAAATTGAATTTTCAATGTATTTCCACTCCCTTTCCAGTAGGGTAGCAATTGTTGAGCCGGTCCGTCCAGTAAAAGTGTTCTTTGAATTGAAGCTTGAAGATTTCAAATCGGAAGCAATGGCTCAAACTTGTAAAAAATGGTGGGAATATATCAAAGACGACTTTCTATCAATATTTCGGTAAAAAATTTACTTTGTTAATTTATTATATTTTTATTTTATGAATGAAATTTAATAATATATTATTGTATTGTAGAGGCGTAATATGTGGCATGCTTGTCATATATTCAGATCAAAAAGTCTGTAGTGATCTGGAAAAATCACTCTACGTTACTGAGGAGGGAGAAGCCAAAATATTGCATATTTCTCAAGAAAAATTTACATTCAGTCAAGCGCAAAAAGAAGTGTCTGATTTGTTGTCCATTATTGAAGGAGTCATTACTTTGATAAGACCAAGATCAAGACCAGATTTGGAAACTTGGCGTAAAGAATTTGAGCTATCTTATGAACTGCCTTTAGAATTAGGTCATTTTTTAAACAGCTTAAGAGTCAGGAAAATGTAAGTAAATTTCCCTTAAATCTGTTTTTATATTCTTTTTATTCATTATAAGTTCAGTTTATGCTAATATTATACTTTGTATATTTTGTTTATGTAACTATTAAAAAGCTTGTTATCTGCAACTGTACATTACTTATAAAGTTTTTTTTTTTTTTAATAAATAGGTATACTTGTATGATTAAAAATTTTATGTTTTATTTCTAACAGATGTGATAACATTCATCCAATGTTGTTGATTGATCACCCGTTTATCTGGTCGATAAATCATCGGGTTTCATTCATCCAGTCTCTTGAAGTGGCTATTAAAGAAAGGTTAATCAATGAGAAGGCTTTCAATAATGAAATGACTCCGAATTTTAGGACTCAAAATTGGAGGATTGAAGTCTCAAATGACTTGTTATTGTCAGCAACTTTTATGTTAAACCATTTCGTGTCATTAATTTTATTCATGCAGTGTTTTCCCATGCTAATGACTATCAATATGATACTATACGCGGGAAAAAGGTAATGACTTTCTTTCTATTTTATTTACGAAAATATTAATTAATTATTGCATGCTGCTAATTTTTTTATCTTTATCTTTTATAGGGTGGTTTGACTCTTGAGGAAAGAGAAAGTCTAATTACAAAAGTGTTTCCTTCAATATATACAACACTTTATGACGCCCTGTGTGATTATGCAAAAAATTCTAGTTGGTAAGAATTTAATATTTTGTTATTTCTAATGTACATCTTTTTATGTTGTTTAAAATTTTTTTTAACACTTTTTAATTTAACAGGGGATATACAGAGTCATTTTCAGATGTTCTTAAAAGATTTTCAAGTTGTGGATCTCAATATTGATTTCCTGTTCCTGGTAAGCATTTGATATCGATTTGGGGGCTATTTTGGTGTGGTGTTTTCGGGTTGTTTTAGGTTACATTGTGTGTGAATAGTGTTTGAGGTGTGTGGGCAAAGGGTTCGTATTATTGCTTGTGTGTCTTGACGATGTGAGTATGTGATAGGTGTTGCACACGTGATGGTTGTTGAGTGGTATTGTGTATGTGATGGGTGTAGAGTGTGTTTTGGTATTGGGTATTAAGCATGTCATTTATGAGTTAATTTGTATGTTTGGAATTTTTGATACTCCTTGTTACATGAGTTGTAGTGGACTAGAAGTGCGTAATTTGGCATTATTTCTTTGGTTTATTGGTGGTGATGGGTAATTGAACTTTTGGACTAGGCGTACTTTTGCGGAATATGCAACAAACTACTGTGAAAAGGCATTGTAAATAACTGTTAATTGACACATAGATTAAACTAAATGTCTTTACACATACATTATGTTGTATGATTCTTATAACATTTAATATTTTCTTTCTAATTCCTTTTGGAAGTCTCGTATAATAATTACATTCATTGTCATTGCTGAAACTAAAAGGTTGGACAACTATCGGTACATCACTTGTTACTTATTCCTTTTCTTGTTTCCTGTTTCAGTTGATATTTTTTTCTTTTGTAGTTGCGTCATTTCTTGAAAAATCTCATAATCTTATTCTGAATTTTCACTCCATGTTCTCATCTCTATGAAACGTCCATCAAATTATTTTGTTATGTACAGGTTTAAAATAAAATTATGCATACGGAGTACTGGATTTATGTCTATGAGTCTGCATTCAACTCTCTGCGTGTAGATTAGTTTTTGCAGAAAAGTTCCCAATTGATGTGTTATGTCTTATTGTATTGTATTTTACTATTGTTTATGAGTACTAAGATTCATGTCTGAGTTTGTGTTCCAACTCTCTGGGTGTAGATTAGTCTTTGCAGAAAAGTCAATGCAGGTTGATGTTATTGATGTATTTTGTCTAATTGTAGTTGGAGTATTATGGCTATTGCTTCACTGATGTTCTGTTGGCAAAAAAATCTGTCAAAATTGTAGAATGTAGTGGGCATTGGGGGTCAATGTGAGGCAGAGAAATGTATGAACCTATGTGTGTATCCTCAGCTTCAGCTAAGCCTTCTAGATAATATAACACAACTCCCTCATCGAATCTTGTTAGCAGCTATTCATATTTTGTAAACATGATTAACTTGATAGATTTTAAGATATGCTATATAATTACTCTCTGTATCAAGGATAGACTTTAGCAATCAAACATACAAGTAGTTAATATCACCTAAATACAATGAACTACCAATTTAATATCAGATGTCGTTCTTGCTTGCTGTCTTACAATGTAAAGATATATTTTTGTTATACATAAGTTTGTTATAGATATATTTCCGTTATTATCTGATTATTTTCTTATCATGTATACAATTACGCAGTTTGCAGGTAGGTGAAGGGGGTCGATAAATGAATTGATCCACTAGATGCATACCCTCTGATGTCTGCAACACTAGTAGCAAGCCTGATTTATTTTTTGGTTCAGACAGATCATTGTGTTGCTTGAGATTTAAGTATAGAGCTGACTTTTTCTTATGTGAGCTAAGCTACTTCTGGAGAAGTTAAACATGGAACTACTGTTGTTTACGCATGGGGTTTTTATTCTCAAAAGAAATATGTCTGTAAAATTGTACCTGAATTTTCTATCCCCGGATCAATGTGCAGCAAGTTGAGACCTTAAAATTTATGCTTCTAAACATATCTGTTAATTTTATGCTAAAGCTTGACTCATTGAGCTTCCTACTTATGCACTCAATTTGACAATAATAATGCTAGCAACAATCTACTTTTTCTACTTCTAGTATATGAAATTAAAAGAGGTTCCCTGTATGTTCATTTTATGCTTCAATGATGCACATATACCTTTGACTTTTGTAAAATAACGTCAACAATGTTCATATACTATCCTAAACAATCTTGATAAGAAGCAGAGAATAAAAGCATTCTCGCCCTATTAATGGCCTACTTTACTTTTGCACTGACCTGTCCTAATTATTAATACCTACACCCTAGTGTAGGGCCGTACTAATACCTACACCCTACGAAGATGTCATTGTGATGCACTTGCTTGTGCAGCATTGTGAGGCCTTTAGACTTCCTCGTTGGTATGGTAGCCCAATAAAACCAAGTTTTCAGACTTTAGACGAAAAAGAATAAATTTTCGAGGACTTTATGCGTAATGCTCGCTGCGTTTGGCAGATATTTTGGACACAAATTCCTGTTTCTCTCACATGGACTTCCTAATGTTTTTTTCTTATAAATTAAGGAATGAAAATGACACAATCAAGAGAGAAAACTAGCATGATATTTCAGAACTTTTAATGGTCACAGTTGGGATTCAAAGAATAAAAGTTCTAAGATAAACTACATTAATATTTGCAGACAAGATACTTAAAAAAAAAAAACTATAGCTTATCCCATCTGTGGTTCGTCTTTATATAATTATATAATGGGATTCATCATCAACCCAAAATTTTGAATCCTACCAATTTACAAGGTGCAGTTTGGAATTCAGTCTCCAAAAGTCATCACAGTCAATCACTTCATATATCAAACCCCTTGAGAAAATCTGCAATACCCGTAAACAATGATAGTATAAGAGTAAACTTCTCATTTTTCTATCGCGCCTTTGATTATCCCCATCTTTACAAATGTCAAACAAGAACTTTGATAGTGAAGCAAACCGCGGAAGATGGAGGAGCATATCCCCAAAAGATCAATTATTGGCATGCTTGGTGTCTGATTGCCGCCATCTCCCCCAGCTGTAGTTGTCACCCTCATTAGTTGTATTCTGATCCAATAACTAAGGTTCATGGTTATTGGCTTTTCCATCCACACTTTCTTCAGTCACATCAGAACTCTGAACAGAAGCACCATCTTTCTGAATGAGGGAGTACCAAGAGTTGACCTTTGAGTCTCTAACATGAGGAATTTTCATCAGAACATGGTCGGGTGCTGGGTAAATTCCTCGATCGTTTTATTTTGGGACTTGGATCCTTCTTATGTGAATTTAGAAACCTCAGAACTCCTCTGTTTCGTAAGGCAATTTCCAATATGATTCACAGGGTCACTCATGCATAATTCACTGTTCAACGCTTTTTAATTCCTTTGGTTTTCCTGATTGGCTACTCGAACTAACTTTCATTACGCACACATCCATCACTAAATGAATACTTGGTGATCAGAAGGAAATTTAACAAATGTAAATTAAAAGCCAATGTCCAAGATTATTGATGACCATTGATATCATAAACATGATGAATTATATCTCAACACCACGGGCACCTAGGTAGCTAGCAAGTGAATGCTGAGGCTGAGATAGACTGAGACATAAAATAGTTCTGCCCTTCCAAAATTTAAAACAAAGGATTCTTAAGATAATGAACATTTAAAGAGGAAGCATGGCCATATATTGCTCACCAGATATACATCTAGAGGTGGGAAATGGGTTGTTCAGACGTGGTACAATTCAGGCCATGTCAAGTCATGTTTGGGTATGTTCAACTGAATCAGGTCAGTTTGGGCCAAATCATATTTAATTCTATTGCCAACAATCTTACTATGTTAAATAAAACGTATTAGACATATTAAGTGTCGGCAGTCACCCCCTACGGCCCTACACCCCTACCCCATTAAAGCATAGGATTTTTATGGTAATGAACATTTATAAAACAAGAAGCATGACCACAAATTGCTTTAGAGGTGGCAAAGAGGTTTTTTTGGTTGGTACAAAATTCAGGTCATGATAGGGTATGCTTCAGGTCGGTTCAGGCCAAATCATATTTGATATTATTGCTAGTAAACTTATATGAAAGTAATCGTAATAGACATACTAAGTCTCGGCATCCTCCAATCCTCCCCCCCCCCCGGAAAAAATATAAAAATATATAAAATCTCTTCTGGTATGATATATTGACAGATCCTACAATAAATTCAACATAAGGATGTACAAAGAAAGAAAACAGAAATTCTAACAAGAAAATTGTTGAGGAATCCATGCCAAATTTCAGACACCATCTCCAAATACAGAAGTCTAGGACAAACACAACAACATCAATGGTGTCTAAATCATAGCAGACATGGTGATAAAAAGGATACCTGAGCTTGGAGAAGTAGCTTCACAAGACAGAGTCTCAGATGTTCCATAACTTGTTTGACTGAGAGAGATGATTATTAGGATAAAGGTATTCCGACATCTTCAAAGATTGAGATGCTAGGTCCTCTGCTAGTTTATATTTGATCCAAGCTATGACTTTTAGATTCATTTGAGTCGTCAAAAACAGAAGGCTGCAAATCGAAGTTTGGAGGATCTAGACTTATTAATTTCTGGGTTACCGGCTCAGAAAATTAAGATGCATATCACACTGTGTCAATTTCTCAAAATGCTTGTTTAATAGACCATAAGGCACCAGAAGGAAATGCTTCCTGTAAAATTGCAGTAGTATAAAAAATATAGATTTTAATATTCCCTAGCCAAAAAAAGTAAAATTAATAAGCCTTAAAATTACACAATTTTAAGAAAACGCAGTGCATGTAGAAAAACTTTATTTAATGCCAAAATAAATTCAGGAAAATTCATATTATATTATTTTAATAATATACATCCTCCGTTTAGTAATAATGGCAACACTTCCTATCTAGCAAGGAGTTAAGCCTACTACAATTTTATTATATCTCTCCCATTAACCCCAGTACCCCACAACCCACTTGTACAAATATGTTATTAATTCTCTCTCCTATTGTTATTATAAGGAAATTTTGACTTTTGGTACCACAAAAACACTCGGTATTCATTTTTGCTACCGCTCATATTTTTTTTTTATTTTACTACCACTAAAAATCACATATTTTAAAATTCGCTACCAGTTGACGGAAGCTGTTAGTTTTGCCGTTTGTGGGCCCCACTTCACCCCTACCCCTCTCTCTCCTCCTTCCCCAGCCACCAATCCCCTTCCCCTTCCAATCCCTAAACCCCAGCTCCCAAAACGAGCCCAGCATCATTTATATACAAATCCGTCCTTCCCTCCCAATAAAATATAGGGAGCATCTTCATTTAACTAAGTCCAAACATAATCAAACATTTTTCAATTTTAAGTAAGATGAAATTATAAGTTTCCCATATTACTCTAAATTACACCCTTATAATTCCAAAGGGGCATTAAGAACATAACGCCCACAGGTCACAGGACGAGGCAGTTCTATGTTAATTTGCTCATTAGACAGATCTTTAAATAAGCATCTGAGAAAAATAGCATTGGTTGTACCATGGATACTTGGATGAGATTAAGACAACCTTATAATGGAAAGTGATATAGCTCAATTCAAACTCAGATCTCTTGATTGAAAAAATTCCAATCAGTAATTCAGTATTGATTGGCTCTATCTCCCTTCTTTCTTGAGATCTTCATAGGCCTTCTTTAAAGCCCCCAACTCCATTTGCGCCTTCCCCCATCAACTACTAAAACCAGAGATCATGAAATCATGGTACTGTCTAAAAATCATTAAGCTTGATGGCACACAAGCTGCAATGTTGAGTTAAATGGAAATTGTCAGTGCCTTGAACTCGATTACCATATCCCTCATATCTCATATGAACATCATCAGTCATAGAGCATAAAGTGACACAGAAACATTTGATGGCCTTGGCCAAAGCATTGCTAAAATGGTTTCTTTTAACAGAGAGTTACCAGCTTCCTTGAGGGATACTGCATATTCCATAGCCTCCGATCCATTGGACTACTGGTTTTCTCAAACATTTCCTCAACATCACAGTCATCCTCCCCTAAATGATGCAAAACAATAGATTCCACACTTGAGTCTTCCCCTAAACCCATTCCCAAATAAAAAAACAGAACAAGAACAAAACTAGATAAAACAAACAAAAGACCATTGGAAATCCTGCCTTTGTTTTTTTTTTTTTTTTTTTCTTTTTAATATTAGACCACTTGCCTTTTCGAGAAGTTTCACAAATATTGTACCATTTTCATTTTTCGACAAATTTTTTTGTGTTCATAGTACAAATAACTAACACACCCATATTTTTTCACACTTATTCTTTAGTTTATGTTTATCACATGGGCAATTTTGTATTATTATGTTTCTCTCTCTTCTTTATCCCCACTACCATAATTATTGCAGATTGGCAAATGTGGCAATATGACCCCCTAACTTAGATTCATAGTGTAATTAACCCCCTTAACTTTACAATGTGACATTTTAAATTTTTAACCCCATTAGTTTTTAAATACGTGAAATTAAGTACAAATTCAATTTTCCGGCCAAATTATCACCGAAAATGATGACATGGCACATTATGTATATTAAATTTTAATCTTTTTAATCTATAAACAAATAAATAAATACAATAAAAATATGTATGTTTTACAATTAAAATTACTCCATACATCATCTATTATCTTACCTGTAATTCTATTTTTTTTTTACAATTAATCAATAAATAGGATTATATAATATACATCTAAAGTAGATAAATTTTATACATGTGTATACTATTGAAGATAGATGCTTTTATTATCTATTATTTGTTCTAAATGATGCATAAACTCAATCTTTTCCCTCATGGTTTGCACAAGCATGATTATTTTACATAATTAAATCTAAAGAACTAGTAATAAGAATGCCCTAATTTATATGCAGTTTGAAAATTGCTTAATTTTTACTCATATACTAAATTTTCCCTTAAAATGATACATGTGAGCATTAAACACAAGAAGGTACAATTGACATGCACAACTAGGAAACTTACCAAGAGCATCATTCATGGAGAAATGAAGAATGACGTTTTTGGAGAAGGTTAGGGAGTCTTATTGCCACATTTGCCATTGTAGAAGGTACTAAATGTTCAGTTTTATTTATTTATTTATTTATTAAATGTTCAAATTATAGATGTGGTGCATTTAAAAATAGTTGCACCATATTGCACGTAATAACTATTGATCCCCGCTCCCCCACCCACTAAACAGAGACCCATCCCTACCCGTTAGAGCGGGTCTTTTACTTGACCTGCCACACTGACATCCCAGAAAATAAAGCCGTGTTTAGAATTTGTTTCGAATAGAAAGAAAGTCTACAAGTGCTCTTATAAAATACGGGTCATGAGCCCAATCATTGTTGATAAGAAGGTAACCCACAATTACCCGCCCAAGAGAAGCCCACCCTAGATTGCTTAGGCTTCGTATAAATAAAGGCATATAAATAAAGGCATCTAGGGCCGCAACCGCAAGTGTGGCAAATTGGGGGTGTTAGAGTGTTAGGTATCAATTGAATTGAAGAGAGGAAGCGATGCCGGAAAAAATGGTGGTGGAAAAGAGAGGGGAATTGAAGAATAAGATGATAGTAGGGGGCGTGGTGATTGAACCCAGGAACCCTTTACTTATAGCACCTCGTGATTGTTGTGAAATTGTTTACTATGTTTTGGATCTGAACACTGCGGAAGTCTCATCACTTCCTCGTATCGTGGTTGGTAATGGTTGTGAGCCTCCCGTGGGTGTTGTGGGATCTACACTTTATGTTTTTGGGGCGGCAAATCGTTCTCCTCCGGTGACGGTGATGATTCCGCAAAATCAAAACCCAAGAAAGGTAAGAGGAAACAGAAAGGCTTATTCTCATGTCATATGCTAGATCTTACCAAACCTAAAGATGGTTGGAGACTAGCCACCGCTGGGCTCGATCAGTCACCAGCCGTAAGGGCCAATCAGGCGTGGCCAGAAGGTATCGTCGAATTTGGTGGGAAGATATATGTTTTTGACAACTCCGAATCTGGTTTTATTGGCGAGGTTTTCGATCCTCAACATAATATTGGCGTCGCTTAAAGTCGCCTCCGTTCCCACCGCCACCGTGTGGTGATGGGGATCAGTTGTTTGATTACCGCACTAATTCTTCCGGTTATGGCGGATCACAAAAAGAAACAGAATCATAGTGTACTTCCAGTATATCTCAACGATGTATGCCTATTATCCATGTGAGGATCAATGGCGGTGTCTGGTTGAGGACCTTAAAGGTGGATGGCAAAGGTGGGGAGAGGCCGTGACTATCGCAGACGATGGGGTTATCTATATTCATAATCCTAGAATGAAGGCATTCTTTAGGGCTTATGATACAGTCTCTAAAGAATGGTTGAACGTAAGACTGTCCCCTGAGGCTGAGGCTAAAGCCGACTATCGATCTTATCTTATTTATACCAGATATGATACCTTATTACATCGGGGCAATGGCGTGCTGTGCTTGATCTTTTCCGCTATTCCTTGGGACGAGAACCCCGCTTTGATCATATTGTCCAATTCAAAGTCCAACTCGTCAACTTGAATGCCAACTCTAAGGAGATTCTTGTCACTCCGCTTTTCTTCCCAACATTATAATCTCCCCTCTCGCTGCAGTACTTTTCTCTACCTCCCTGTCTAGGTATGTTAGCTAGCTAAGCTTTTGTTAAGGTTATTCAATTGTAATATGTTCTTGATCATTATATTCTTAAATATTACTTTATATTTCTATGATCATTATATTCAATTGTAATATGTTCTGATCATTATAAAGACCCTTGACTATTGACAATAATTCTATATATGTTAACCTTCTTGCAAATTATTGTTATACTTTAAAAATTGCTTATTTGTTTCCCACCTCTAAGGCTCTGTTTGTTTTTAAGGAAAACAAATTTTTTGGGAAAATGATTTTTTCATGGAAAATAATAATATTTTAAAGAATTAAAAAAGTAAAAGATAAGGAAGGGAAAGTGAGAGTGAAAGGGAGAATGGATAAGAGGATAGAAGAAGAATGTAAAGAGTGGGAAGAAAAGTGTGGCATACTGTAAATATTTTTCACTTTAGAGAAAATTAGTTTCCACCTTTGTGAAAATTGTTTTCCACCTTTAGAAAATGTTTTCTGTCAAAACAAATGGAGCCTAAATGCTCCTCAACATTTTCATTGCTTGTTCAGTAGTTCAAACATGTCATGAATCAATCAAGCCTACTTTCTATCGTTTAAGCTTCTCTTGAACATGAAATTGGTTGAAAAGTAGAGGTGAATGAATTTTGCCTGTAATGCTGCACATTTGTCTCTCCGACTCATGAGATGAGTAGTTGTTGATTTTTACTCGTGTTTTTCATTACTGTTCAATAGTTGATCTATGTCCTGAGTCAGGCCTTCATTTAGTCTAACTCTGTCTTTTAAGCTTTCCTTCAAGGTATCTACCCTCTTCCCTGTCCCCTGCTCTCTCGTATTTGGGGTGAACTTCATATTGTACCTGTTGGGCTATTTTAATACCAGTTTCTGCGTAAAATGTTATCACTCTTACCATGTTTATTAGGGTCTTGGAGTTGAGGGTAGGTTTTGAGTCCATTATGGATAATGAACCTGAACCATATTCCATTTCTTCCGTTTCCTATGTCTCCTTTCAATTTTTTTTTTCCTTATGTATGCTCATTAATATAATGCAGAATTAAGCAATCATTACAAAATGTAGAATTAAGCGTATGAGTTGTGATGGATGTGTAATCTTAAGAATTGATAAGAAAGAAGGTTAAATTGTTGTCTGGTATTGGCATGACATCTTAATTTTGAATTTCTCTACAATTTAGAAGTTCCATAAAAACATTATTGCCTATCACTGTGAAGATTTCAGTCTATATCAGTCATACATGATTGTGGGTTGTTTTCCTAGTTGGGTTGGGTGGTAGAACTATCTTCCTTTTTTTCTGTGTGTAAACAAGCTTATACTAGCTGGTTGTATTTGAACACAACCTGTGCTAGTACTGATGGGTGTTCAACTCCTAAGCAAAAGGTTGTGAACAGTTGTTGTGAAGTAGTACGGCTTTAGTATGAGTTCTAGCAGCCAAACCATTGATTGATAGCTTAAAAGTCATGCCTCCAATAAGTGAAGAAGCCCTCAATCTAGGAATGCCTTAAGTGAAGCATCTTCCGGAATACTAGTACTGCTCTTCATTTATTCATTGTAAGGTTCCTGTATAAGAAAATGCACCAGAATTCTCATAGTATAGTTGACTTCTACAGCTATCACCTTGTGATATGGAAAGTCTATTATGCCTTTAGCATAAAAAGTTATGTAAGTTCTGAACTTCTCATTTGTTGTTTTGCGTGCCTACCTGCAGATAGGTTTGTTGCAACTTGAGGGCCAATGAACGAGCTTCATGTCTAAGTTGGAATTGTGAAGAGCTGCGTTGATGTTGAAAGTCATATGTGTTTATTTTAGCTGCAATAGCGATCGTAGCAGCAATTGCAATCATGATTTTATTAAGGCATGTTATTAGTACTTAATGTATTCACCTTGGATCCGACATGTAGACTTTTATTAAATTGCTACTCTCGTGTTATTAGTCTATGTTGTATATTTGGAATTGTAGTAGCCTGGCTGGTATGCTTAAAAATAAGTCTTATTTCCTTGCTGGTATGCTTTCATCTTTGCTACACACTATTAAATAAAGGAAGGAAATGTGGGAGGGAAAGTTGCATGGAGAGTAAATAGGAGGGGCAGTAGGTGTTTTCATTGTTTTCCAATTAATTAAAGCGTGTATTACTAAGAATACTAACGTCAGGTTAATATGATGTTTACGGTAAGCCATTATATTTCAAAGCCATGATTATCTCTATGCTTACGGTAGTTATTTAGGATTATATTCGGGTGTATCATTGATAATAAAAGTTTAATGATGTGTGGCAAAGATATAAGTCAAAATCACAAGTTATCATTGATAAATTCCCATACTTATTTTATAAAAATTCTCTTTTGGGCCCCACCTTATACATTTTTTAAAATTTGGTGAACATTCTAATGTTGCAACTAAATCGAAACGGAGGGATTAATAAACATATTTTAATACTAAAGGAAAATTTGAAAAATAGCACCATCAATACATCACATTTTAGAATTACCACCTCGAATGATTTATTTTTTTAAAAAAATTTATCACCTACAAAATCTCAAAACATCAAATTTACCACCACTACTTTGCCCAAACCTTCATTGACGACGTCATGTGGGGTCACCAACGAATTTTTCTGTTCTATTTCCCTCTTTTTTCCTCCCCTTCCCTCGATTCTCCCTCTCTGTTCTTCATTCTTCATAAAATTCTCTCTTAGTTTAGGTAAAACTTCCAATTAATGTGTAATAAGGGTTTTTGCAATCAATTTGGGATTTTAAAATCCTAATTACACATACTTTTTTTTTAAAGCAATTACACATACTTGAATGCAATAATTGGATTTTTCGCACAAATTCATAGAGAATATTAGGAAGAGTGATGAACAGAGAGTGTAAATCGGAGAATCGAGAGGGAAATAGAAAAGAAAACGCGTTGATGGGCCCCACATGACGTGAAGGTGGTACTCCCTCCGTGTTTTAAAAAGTGTTACACTTGCCTAATCCGATCGTGTTTTAACAATTGATATTTTGAAGATTTGAAGGTGGGTGGTAAATTTTAAAAAAAAATCATTGGGGGCGGTAATTCCTAAAAAGTGATGTATTGATAGTAGTAATTCCTACTGTATTCATATTTTGTATTTTTTAACTTGTTTGTAGTTTGTTTATTATTAAATGTTCATATTATTATAAGTGACTAATTGGGTTTGGGCGTGCATTTTTTACGGGCTTGGTCAAGCACTTTTCTTATGAGGAGATTAAGGCATCTTTTAGAAAGCTTGCTAAAGAAACGCACCCTGACCTCGTTTCTTCTGCGGATACTGATACTGCTGATTCGAAACGTTTCATCCAAATTCTCGCTGCTTATGAGGTGAGTACTATTTTGTCAATCATTATTGATTTCTTGCTGTAATATTATGTTGAATTAGTGTTAAATTTGATATTTTACAATTTCTAATTCTGCTAAGTTTTGTGTTATATATTGGTGAATTGGAGGTCGCATTGTTCAATAATTCTACTTCTTGTGAATTATGTTCAATTAATCAATCATCCATTGTTATTGACATTTGTATTAATGTTTGAATTAGTATATGGTATAAAGATATTGGGGTTACTAGTCTAGGTTTTGCAATGTCATGAAATTGAAATCGAATTGAATTTGTGGAATAAATTCATGGATAGATCTTTAAGTTTGTTGATATAAATTTTGGTTCAATTTTGGATTGTTTGTTTCGTTGTGCCCCAGTTAGATAAGAGGTACAGAAACTGAAAGCTGATTCTAGAAGTCGGTGGTATGGTATTGCTTAAACTGACTTAGAGAAATCCACTTCATTACCAGTTATATTGATTGTATCTCGTGTCTTTACTCTGCATTTTTAAGAATTTTGTAATATGCCTAGAATGTACTACATATTTCCACACTAATGTATATATGCTGTCCATCTGAGTATAGTTATTTGGGTCTTAGTATGAAGAGGAGACTATGATCTATTTTGATCAATGTCAAAGTAGATTTCCTTGATGTCTTTTTTTTGCTGCTTTATAGGAATAGTGTTTAAGATCAAGAAGTGCTGTGCATTGGATGACACAAGACATATATAAGCCTAAAATGTCACCAGTCCATGATTTTTCATAGCTCTGTTTTAAATGCCTTTTCTACATTATTAACTCTTTTCCTGAAATTTATATGGCAGGAAATTTTCAAGCTGTAAAGAAAGCTCTCTTGTCTGTTTCAAGTTGTCTCCAAGAGCACACCAAAGGTGACATGTTTGAAGTACCATGGTTGTACTTTTGTTAGTTACCTTTTCTTCTTCCCTCTTTGTGTCTCTCTTCCCCTAACACTGGTTGCAGTGACCAGGAGAAATGGTTTTTGAAGTCGAGTGTTTCATCTCAAAAAAAAGAAAAGGAAAAAAAAAACTCGAAAAATCGAGCGTGATAAATTGTGTAGCTAACATATTAAAAAGCTTTGGATTGTTAAAAAATTATGCTTATCTTAATTTTATGTTTATTGGCCGTAATTTCTCTCTGCTTTTTTTTTTTTTTTTTTCTAACACTAGCTTTTCTAATTGAATTGAATTAAGCTCTTTGTTTGATTTGATTGCAGGAAGTGGTGAAAGTATGACTGACAAGCTAAGGTTCTTTCTGATCCAATTCGATCCCAATTCTCTTGATTTTGTTATAGACTAAATCATCAGGCTTGTATTTCTGATTTAACAAGGCTAATAAATAAAGATGAAAGCTTAAAATTTGATTAATAATGGCTAATAACGTTACAAAGAGATAGGTTAATAGCTCTAGGTCATCACTCTCTTTGATAACATTAGGGTATTACTCTCTTAGTAACTTGAGGTTACCATTCTCTCAACAATTTTCCTCACAATTCACATAATTTCTACTGGCTTCTTACTACTACTTATATACTCAAGCTACCAATTACAAAAGGTTAACCTAACATTGATTGGTGTTTGTCTTCTTCAGCACATTAGCAATTCATAAATCACACCCATGTTGCCACTTTCTTAAGTGTTTCCTTAATGACCCTTGTCTTCATGTGCTGAAGAGTAGCAGTTGCCAACTGCTGTGGTTGATTCTTGTCCCCTCTTCCACTTTACTTCCTTGTGTACACCCACAATGGTGGCTTGGTGGAGGTGGGTAACAGGTCTATAACATATTTTCTCCACTTATAATATAGATTAAGCTCATTAACTTGTAATGTATTTTCTCTCTTTTCAATTTTGTTGTGCTTAAATAAGATGTAAAAATTCTCATTTCTGAAAAATTATGCCTTTTTCTTTCCTGGGTCTTTGCTCAAACTCATTAATTAAGATGTTTGTTTTTTTAATCATAGAATAATAATACCTCAAATAGTGTTTAATCATGAATCTAATTAGGATTCTTATTGGACTTAGATTTGAAGATCAATATCCTAGATGGTTTATCAGGTTTGTTTGGAATTTTGAGCAAATTAGGTATACTCTTTATACAGACCTCAAAATGAAATTCAATCAATCGAAAAAAATAAAAATTCCGAGATTCTGGGGTATACATGGTAGCGGAGCTGCAACAATTCCAGCAACTCGTAATTGCTGTCGATGTCCCTTGCTCACCAACCTCATACACCTTGAAGTTTCTACTCAAGATGTATATATAAAATGTGATCAACATTTTTTTGGTAACCTCCATCTCAAGATGATGTTTACTTTATAGCCAGACTAGCAAATTTTTTTTTTTTCAGTCAATGAAATGCAGTGAGAGAGACTATCACACTGTGCTGTACTGTGCTGATCTTATTATTTCAAAAATTGTTAAAGAAAGAATTGAAGCAACATCTTGTGCCTTATAGTTTTCTTATTTGTATCTACAGGTGTGAGGATTGTAATCATTTTCTGGAATTTGGAGATAGCGGAAGCTATTAGAAAGCTTGGGCCTGAGGCCTGACTATTCTTAAAGGCACGGCGGACAATCACAGAGACAAGAATATGAATGTATTTTGTGGTTAAGGCAAATTCAGAAATTGTTTTGAGATCTCTATATTGAACCTTTATATATAAAGTACTACCACTTATATATTACTTGTATTTATTAATTAGTGTAAATATCTTACATCCAAGGGAAAAGGAGGGAAGTAGGGAGAGGAAGGGAATGGGGGGGGGGGGGGGAATGGGGGTGGCAGGGGGAAGGGGTAGCAGAGGGGAGGGGGAGGGGGTGGGTGAGGAAGAGAGTATAAAAGGCAAAACTTGCTGGACTGTGCTTAGGAACAGTGTTTGTGGTTTCTATTACAGAAATGAAATGTTCTCAGCTTTATTACCCTTGAACTCTTTCTTACTCCTCAGCTGGTCAGCCCTTACCTTTCTCCTTCAATCTCTCTCTCTCTCCTCAGAGAAAGTTCGGAGGTTTTAGGGTAGTCACTCATCCAGTCATCCTAGAGAACGCCTCCCTACGACGGTTGTTTGGGCCACCCCTTTCATTGGCTGCGACAGAAAGGCGGTTTTTTTTTATTCAATTTGTTATAATATTTTTATGGTTCACTGGAGTTTTTGCTTTGTATGCGTGTTTGTTGATCTTGTTTTTTCGAATTTGATACAGAAATTGAGCTGTATAGACCTTGATCGGGTACAATTTGGTGTTACCTTTGAAGATATCAAACCCAAATCAGGTATGTTCTTCTGCAATCAATCGTATTTAACTGTTTCCTATTTATTTGCCTTACTTTTTTTCCCTTTGTTTCGATCTTATACGGCCTTTTGACAGTTTCTTTCTGTAATTTTACTTTGGTTTTCTGAATTTTGGTACGTTTTTTAAATGATCGGTTTGAATTTTGAATTTCATCTTTGCTTGTTGGACCACCAACACTGTGATATGATGTCTCTTTGGTAAAAAAGATTTGATCTGGTAAACTATACTTCTTGGCAATTTAAGGTAGTAACATAGGATACAAAAGGTTATGAAAATAAACCCTTGATGGGCATTTGAGTGTTGTAGAAAATATTGAAAGTTATAACACCATGGGTATTGAGTGTTGTAGAAAAATCTTTAATCTAATCATCCTCAAATTCTTTTAATTTTATGTCTCGACAGCAACACATCATCGACAACCGCAACAATGGAAAGAGGACAAAGCAACGGTGGCTGACCTGTGGGCGCGATCAGGAGGAGCCGCAACAACGTCTAAGAAAAAGACGGAACAAGGACAGTGAATATGAAAGCAAGAAATACAACACCTTAAATTGTGAGACATGTTTTCTCCTTTTCTTTCCCTCAAATTTAAGTGGCCTTTTTGTTATCTAAAAATCAATTTAATTTTACTATTATTTTAATTGTGATTTTTCTCCTGTACTTTATTAAGTTTATTATGGGGTTTTTTTCTTAAAAAAAAAAAAAACAAAAAGAATTTGTGGGTTTGTGCTGAAATTGTGAGTATTGCTGAGTGAAAATTGGAAATTATGGAGTAGCAATTTTAATGAAGATAGTTTGGTTGTTTGTTATTATTTTGAGTCGGTTTAATTGATAGTTGGTCTTTTAACGAACTTTATTTGTTGATCTTGTGTTTGATTATTTTATTACTGTACCATCTTGGCTACAACTTGGTCTATTATTTGGTTTGCAGAAATAAGCTCCTGTTTGAAGGAATATCGCTGAATATGGGTATTATTGCTGCTAGTTTTTTGAAGCTTGTTTGTGATTACTCGCTGTATGAGACTAGAGTATTCAATACCCACTTGAAAAAGATGCTACATGGAGCTGCCACCTGAAGGTATAATTAAAATAAATGTTGACGCTCACTTTGGTGCTGGCACAAGTGGTGGTCTAGGTGCTGTTGCGAGGGATCACTTTGGCCGCATATTATGGGCTGCGGATAAGAAGACTCCTATGGACTGGAATGTGGAATTGGCGGAGGTGGCTGCTGTTAGGGTGTCAAATGGCTAAGAGATTGGGTTACGAAAGTGTATGATCAGGAGTCAAAAGGGAGTAGGGGAAGGGTAATCAACACCATTAGAGGGTCTGCTGCTAGATGGTCTCCTATAAGGCTTATTTACGATGATGTACGTAGAATAGTTATGTCTTTTAATACTTGTATATTTTCTCATGTAAAAAGAGCATATAATTAATTATACGGTTGCCCATTTAGTGGCTAGGTGGGACACTAGTAAGTGCTCCGAGAAAGTTTGTATGGGTTCTTTCCCCTAAGGTCTTCTATCCTTCGCAGAACTTGACTTAAATTAATGAAATGCTCTAAGTCAGTGCTTGGTACTTGACCAGTGTCGAACTAGATGGTGATTCTCAAATTACTATATTAAACATACAGCAAATTAGATATACATGCCATTAGAGCAGTTAAAACAATGTTGTTTCTAGTTTCAGCATCAGATTAAGTAGAACTTCTGTTTAATACATAGTACATAACAAGCATTCAAAAGTTTCTAATTTGGGAGGTTACAAATTCTAGATAGAATTAGAGTTGATCTTGCTCTAATTGTGACAATCTGACTAAATTGTGACATGGGTTCATCATTTTTGTTTAATTAAGAAAAAAGCTGATAAAATTGCAAGAATTTCAACTTGTAGTGGGTTAACACAACAACAGATGTGGGAGACTATCTTTAAGACCCAATCTCCAGATTGGTCCCTGCATATAGAGGCTAAACCCACAAATAGAGAGGAGAAAGGATGGATTCTCCATTTATTTGTTGTACATTAACCTTTTAATTTAATCGCAGAGTACATAGTATGGGGTATTAGTTTTTCGTTTTGTAGATAAAAAAAATGAGAAATAGAAATTCCTTAAAATTGTAATTAGGGGGAGTTGTTTGATTGAAAAAAAAACGAAGAGGAAATGACATAAGTGAAAAAAAATTACAAAAGGTAGGAATTCAATTACCTAATCCCTTAGGTAGATAGAATTTTTCATGAAAAATTACTTCTCACATCGATAACCAAATAACTTTATAAAGACTTTACGATCATATGCAATTCCAACATTGGCGGAATGAAATAAGCATTTTTTTTTTTTTTTTTTTTTTTTTTTGTAAAAGAAACAAATTTAAGAAAATGATGAAAATGATATGAGCTGTTTGGTTGTACTTGTTTAATATAGGCAAGAGAAATTCCTATAAAATGCTTAGATATCTTGTTGCTTGTTTAGCATGAAATATACCGTACAAATAGGCTAATTGTAACTTTTTGGAAATTTTGAGGTCCTACCAATCATAGGAAGTTAATTACTCCACCCCCCTTTTTTAATAGTAATTACTTTGTACCTAACTTACCCTAAGTCATTCACAATTTACAAAAAATGCAAATTATCATATGTCAACCAAACAGTTTATCAAATTCTTATGAAATAAAATATATGAAAGAAATTATTTCTTAAGAAATATAAATTACCATCAAATTCTTATAAAATAAAATATATGAAAGAAATTATTTCTTAAGAAATGTAAATTAGCATGATTATTTAATTTCCAACGCAACCAAACAAGCACTATATGTAGCTAGGGCTGGCAATCATGTCGTGTCTGTTTGTGTCGGAAATTAAACAAGTTGAGGACGTGTTAATCTGATTGATTAAAAGTGTTGAATACATTTAACACTAACTCACTTTTTCGTGTCCGGTTCGTATCGTGTTGTATGAAAAATATTAGCCTTATTCTATATAATATATCAATAATTATATAAATTATAGGGTTTTTATATTAGATGGGTTGAGTCGGGTTAACGTATTGTTAGAGAATATCAATACTGATCTGTTTTAATTAAATGTGTCATATCATGTTGACCCGTTTAATTACATGTATTAAAAACCCTTAACAATAATCATTTTTTTTTCTTATTTAATTCATGTCGTGTCAACTTTTATCAATTGTATATGTAATTTTAAAACACGTATACTTACCAAAAAATAAATTGATGTTTAAATACACATACTCCATAGACAAATATAAAAGAAAGAGAAAAAAAAAACATGTTACGGAGTATTACGTAGTCCTCCACAGTACAATTATAATTATGTGAAACGACTAGTCACTAGAGTTCATGGGCAGTGGACGAACTGACAATGGTGGTAATATTGGGCTATTGGCGTTGTAATTTCTGCTGCCCAACTCTCTCCATCATTTCATAGGTTTTACTTCTTCGGTTCTTCCTACAATCCTACCAATTCTACATGTTAAAACTCCATTTCCACAAAAAAAAAAAAAAAAAACCTCCATTTTCATGAAAACTCTGTCTTCTTCTTTTATTTTTCTTTGCCATTTTTAGTAGTCAAATTTCAAAACCTTTTTCTCTCTCCTCATTTGGGTCATCATATTTTTCTTGTGAGGTAATTTCTTTCTTTTTTGTTGTTTCTAAGTTTAATGAGCTTGTTTTTGTTAGTATGGTGTATGTCTGTATGATATGTGTTTTTTTTTTTTTTAATTTGTGGGTTGCTTTTATTTGCTTCATATTCTCTCATTCTAGGGTTTTTGAGTTTGATCAAGTTGATTTTACATGGTAAAATATCTTATTTTGTATTTCTCTGGAATTTCGTTCATCTACTGTTGCTTTATACTCCGTATTGTTTAAATAAGGTTTTTTTTTTTTTCCTCTGTTCTGGGTTTATGAAGAACATGCGGGGGTTTTCTGGTTTGAACTTGATATTTGCCTTTTATGCTCTGGTTACCCACTTACCCTGTTGATCTTGATGTAGATAATTTGTGAAACTTGTCATATTTTGGTTTTGAAATTTGAGTAATGTGTGAATTTGCCGTATTTTTGGTTTTAAACGTTGAGTAGTTTGTTATTCTGATTCTTAATATTGTTTAAATAAGGTTGTTTTTTTTTTCCTCTGTTTTGGGTTTTGAAGAACATGCGGGGGTTTTCTGGTTTGAGCTTGATATTTGCCTTTTATGCTTTGGTTACCCACTTACCCTGTTGATCTTGATGTAGATAATTTGTGAAACTTGCCATATTTTGGTTTTGAAATTTGAGTAATTTGTGAAACTTGCCGTTTTTTTGGTTTTAAACGTTGAATAAAAACTTGCCGATTTGTGAAATTTGCCGTTTTTTGGTTTGTGAAACTTGCCATATTTGAAGGCTCTGATTTTTTGGGTATATATGGAGTATAAATTTATTTACTCTTTTTTTTTGACGAAAAACGCATCTTAGCTCAATTTATTATTTCACCAAGTTTTCAATATCGTGACATAAAGCCCCCTGAATTTCAGTTGGGTACTCTTCAAGCCAAACACGATATTCACTAAAATTGAAAACTCAACTTTGCTAAGCTATGGGCAACATATTACCCGACCTTCTAACAAAAGAAAAAACACAACTCTGACAGCTTCTAGCAAGCATCAGAATATCCCTCACCAAATTGCCAAAAGAGCAAGGAGATATGGAGCCCTTTTTCAGATGGTGGAACAACTTAATGTTATCAGTTTCCAGGATAAAGTTCCTAAAGCCCGCTTCCATGGCTATCTTTAGGCTGGATCTCATACCAATCACTTCACCAACAGCAACATCTACCTTCCCATTCTCTTTCGAACAAAAGGCTACCACAGCAGTCCCCTCCTCATTTCTCAATATCCCACCAATTCCCAGCCACTGACCTTGGAAGGCTGCGTCTGTGTTTAGCTTATACAGACCAGCAGCAGGAGGCTTCCATCTAGAGCTGAAATACTGCACTTGCATCCCCATATCAGCATTCGCATTAGCTTCTTCAAACTCTCCCACCAAGCACATTGTCTTGTAAAGAATGTCAGCCTCCCTCTTCTCTCTTTTATCAAAGACCCATGCATTGCGTTTCAACCAGATTCCCCACGCCAGGCACCAAATATCCCACCAATTCGTCTCCTTGATCTTTCCATACATCAGATTGCATCAACCTCGAAACCCATCAGCATCAAATGCCCTTGTGTCAAGCCGCAAGGCAGAATGTCTCCAAATAGAGGATGCTGCAGGCAGAAGAGAAGCGTATGAGCAGTAGTTTCCTCTCCCTCCCCACACATAGGGCAACGTTGATCTACATTCATACCCTAGCCATCAACCGGCTCATAACAGGCAGCCCCTCCCTCACACTTCTCCACACAAATAATTTGATCTTTGGTGGAATACGGGCATGCCAAATACTCTTCCAATTAAAAACTACATGCCCATTTGACGAGGTTGCCTTATCCTTTACCTCTTCTTCGACCAAGAGGTTGTAAGCACTCTTTACGCTGTAACGCCCATCTTTCGAGTGATGCCATGACCAAACATCTTCCTCATCAAACAGAGGTACTGGAATACTACAAATTCCATCAATTTCCCGCTGAGAGAATAACTCAGAGAGAGTAGTCCAATTCCAGCTCTGATTTTCCCACAGATCTTTGACATACATTGGAACATCACTACCATCCTTCATTTGTGACAGAATTCGGAACTTTAGGAGATTAGGCACCGACACTACTTCCCCCACCAATAGTCTTTATGGCACCCTTCTCAATTACCTCCCTAGCACTTAGAATCGATCTCCACGTGAAGCTCATGTTTGGGACAGCATAAATTTATTTACTCTTGGATGTCTTGCCTTTTTGCTTATAAAGGTTGAAATAATGTTATTGTTGTATGTGAGTGTTGCTGACATTACATGTAGAAAAGGTTGAAATAATGTTATTGTTAACGAAGTAGTATTGTTGCTTGAATGTTAGTAACTTATTACTTCTGCTATAATTTTGTTGTCTAGTTGCTGCTATATTCTATTATTCTGTTTACCTGCTGCTGAAATTGTTGTTGCCTGTTATATAATCCTGCTGCTGCCTGTTGTATTGCTACTGCTTTTATTTTGCAATTGCCCTGCAGCTGCAGTTCTGTTCGTCCCATAATAATAGACCTGCAGACGTTTCTAGCCCATAGTTCCTTCATGAAAGTTGTAGATCTTGAAAAGTTATTCAATCTAGGCTCAAGAATTTCTTGATTTGGAATTGTGTGCTAGGTTTCATGCCTTCTTGAAATTCCTGTGGTCTGCTGTCTTGGTTCTATCTCAGCGGGGCTGCTGTTGATCACTTGATCCCTGTGTGGTGTTGTTAATATAAAAAGATTGTTCTTCCTATGTCTTGTTTGAGTTATATGGGCTGATTTAGTCATGTTAGTGTTGTAGTAGCTTTCATAACTTGAGTTTAGTTAAGAGTGGTAAAGCGATGTCAATTTTTTAGCTTCTTATCAATGACTTGCCTTGTAATCAGAGTGAAGAAAATGACTCAAGGTGCTACAAAGAAGAAACGGCAGCAAAAAAAAAGAATTCAAAGGATAAAATTTCAGGATGAAATAACAAAGAAGATTTCAGCTTTGTGGGAGCAAGAAAGATTACAAGAGTGCTTGGATTTTATCATTTCTCTTGATGATGAGTGGTTGAAAAATTTAAAAGTCTATTCTATGAAAGTGCATGCACTTGTAGGTTTGAAACGGTTTGAAGGTAAGTTTATTTTCCTCCAATGAAATGGTTTGATGTAGTATGGTCTATTGTTTGCTTTAATTCTTATTTTCTACTAGGATCGGTAAGATTTGGAAAGCTTTTGATTATTTTTTTTTTTACAAGTGAGTGGCTTTAAGGCTTAGGGAAAGAAAGCTTGGAAAAGATAATACAACATTTTCAGTTTCCTAAGGAAACAATAGAGAAATGCAAGCGAATATTAATCTTGAAATATACAACTTGAGAGATAAAGAAAGCTAACAAATATTGACTAGGTTAAACTGTTTAAATCAAGACTTATCCAGAAATTTGGAAAGCATATTTGTGTTATTTGTATTGTAAATTTGTATTATTTTGTACTTCATTTATCTTAATGTTTTCATTTAATTTTGTATGATCAGAGGTATTGGCTTTGCAAAAACGACTCGAAGAATTTGGACATAAAACGACTTTGGCACTTGGTGAATGGTTTATGTTTGCGTAAGTCTATTATCTTCCTTTCTAAGGATTTTTGATAAATTATCAGGATGATGTAACTGTTACAAGATATTTATTTGAATTGATTCTATACAGACAATACAGTAGACAATAGTTAGTCATCTTTAATCACGTTGACATTAATTAAATTTTTTAAAATGCCTTGCAGTTATGCTAACAGAAAGCAAAATAATATTTTGGAAGCATATCTCCTTTATAAATATGTGCATGATCAGAAGGGTGCAGTCTGTGTAGATGATGAAGCATTCAAAAACTGTCTCAAATGGATAAAAAGACTACAACCGAAAGTTCAACCAGATTTGGATAGAATTGCAGTGGAAAGAGCTAGTAAATTTTTGGATGATGAGCGTGCTGCCTCCTCTTCCACAAGGCTCCTGCCTCCTCTTCCACCAAGGCTGCGACCTCTTCCACTCAAGGCTGCATCCACCCGACCAAGGCTGCATCCACCCGACCAAGGCTGCATCCACTTCGACCTTGGTTGCGTCCGCTTCGACTTTGGCGATCCCTTCTTTGACCTTGGATCCCTCATCTTTGGGTGTGGATGCCTCTTCCCAAAAAATGATGAAGGTAATCTCTTCTCAACTTTTCGTTAATTTTATGATTTTTTTTATTTGGAAAGAACAAAAAAATATTATTAGGTCACTGATTAGCCATTACATTCAAGACCTAAGCGTAACAAACACTAAGAGTTAAAAGACTACATGTTTAAATACAGTTCTCAACCATTTAACATCATTAGCTCATCACTACTAGTTCCTGGAAGAAATCTGTAAATTCTATAATGCATATTTTGTTTCGGAGGACTAGTTACATGTGTATGATCATCATGATGAAAAGTCTACATAGCTTTGTTTCTTTGCTGCCAAATATAGTATACTAAACCAGCGAGACATCTTTAATATATCAATTTGAAATAAGCTATCTGTTACAATCTTCAACATAAGCAAAGTTAGTAGAGATTTTAAGCCATTTTCTATAGAACAGTAAAACAATAATGATTGCAAGAGCAGTTAAAGAACATATGTTGTCTAGATTCAGTGTTATTGCACAAGGATCAAGAGTTGTCTAGAACAATATGTATCGTTTTATTTGTTAAACATTTTTCTCTATTCTGTATTGATAAATATATATTTACAGTTTACAGAGGATGGTGTGATATACTTTGAAATGACCCAGCTTGATGAATTTTCATATCTTGGTGTAATGAAGATAGGCGGGAGTTCTTTTCCCAAGTCGTATATCAAAATTGGCGAGAATTCTACTTCAGATGTCTCAATTAGGCTTAAGAAAAACTCATGCCTATTGAAAATTGAATTTTCAATGTATTTCCACTCCCTTTCCAGTAGGGTAGCAATTGTTGAGCCGGTCCGTCCAGTAAAAGTGTTCTTTGAATTGAAGCTTGAAGATTTCAAATCGGAAGCAATGGCTCAAACTTGTAAAAAATGGTGGGAATATATCAAAGACGACTTTCTATCAATATTTCGGTAAAAAATTTACTTTGTTAATTTATATATTTTTATTTTATGAATGAAATTTAATAATATATTATTGTATTGTAGAGGCGTAATATGTGGCATGCTTGTCATATATTCAGATCAAAAAAGTCTGTAGTGATCTGGAAAAATCACTCTACGTTACTGAGGAGGGAGAAGCCAAAATATTGCATATTTCTCAAGAAAAATTTACATTCAGTCAAGCGCAAAAAGAAGTGTCTGATTTGTTGTCCATTATTGAAGGAGTCATTACTTTGATAAGACCAAGATCAAGACCAGATTTGGAAACTTGGCGTAAAGAATTTGAGCTATCTTATGAACTGCCTTTAGAATTAGGTCATTTTTTAAACAGCTTAAGAGTCAGGAAAATGTAAGTAAATTTCCCTTAAATCTGTTTTTATATTCTTTTTATTCATTATAAGTTCAGTTTATGCTAATATTATACTTTGTATATTTTGTTTATGTAACTATTAAAAAGCTTGTTATCTGCAACTGTACATTACTTATAAAGTTTTTTTTTTTTTTAATAAATAGGTATACTTGTATGATTAAAAATTTTATGTTTTATTTCTAACAGATGTGATAACATTCATCCAATGTTGTTGATTGATCACCCGTTTATCTGGTCGATAAATCATCGGGTTTCATTCATCCAGTCTCTTGAAGTGGCTATTAAAGAAAGGTTAATCAATGAGAAGGCTTTCAATAATGAAATGACTCCGAATTTTAGGACTCAAAATTGGAGGATTGAAGTCTCAAATGACTTGTTATTGTCAGCAACTTTTATGTTAAACCATTTCGTGTCATTAATTTTATTCATGCAGTGTTTTCCCATGCTAATGACTATCAATATGATACTATACGCGGGAAAAAGGTAATGACTTTCTTTCTATTTTATTTACGAAAATATTAATTAATTATTGCATGCTGCTAATTTTTTTATCTTTATCTTTTATAGGGTGGTTTGACTCTTGAGGAAAGAGAAAGTCTAATTACAAAAGTGTTTTCCTTCAATATATACAACACTTTATGACGCCCTGTGTGATTATGCAAAAAATTCTAGTTGGTAAGAATTTAATATTTTGTTATTTCTAATGTACATCTTTTATGTTGTTTAAAATTTTTGTTTAACACTTTTTAATTTAACAGGGGATATACAGAGTCATTTTCAGATGTTCTTAAAAGATTTTCAAGTTGTGGATCTCAATATTGATTTCCTGTTCCTGGTAAGCATTTGATATCGATTTGGGGGCTATTTTGGTGTGGTGTTTTCGGGTTGTTTTAGGTTACATTGTGTGTGAATAGTGTTTGAGGTGTGTGGGCAAAGGGTTCGTATTATTGCTTGTGTGTCTTGACGATGTGAGTATGTGATAGGTGTTGCACACGTGATGGTTGTTGAGTGGTATTGTGTATGTGATGGGTGTAGAGTGTGTTTTGGTATTGGGTATTAAGCATGTCATTTATGAGTTAATTTGTATGTTTGGAATTTTTGATACTCCTTGTTACATGAGTTGTAGTGGACTAGAAGTGCGTAATTTGGCATTATTTCTTTGGTTTATTGGTGGTGATGGGTAATTGAACTTTTGGACTAGGCGTACTTTTGCGGAATATGCAACAAACTACTGTGAAAAGGCATTGTAAATAACTGTTAATTGACACATAGATTAAACTAAATGTCTTTACACATACATTATGTTGTATGATTCTTATAACATTTAATATTTTCTTTCTAATTCCTTTTGGAAGTCTCGTATAATAATTACATTCATTGTCATTGCTGAAACTAAAAGGTTGGACAACTATCGGTACATCACTTGTTACTTATTCCTTTTCTGTTTCCTGTTTCAGTTGATATTTTTTCTCTTTGTAGTTGCGTCATTTCTTGAAAAATCTCATAATCTTATTCTGAATTTTCACTCCATGTTCTCATCTCTATGAAACGTCCATCAAATTATTTTGTTATGTACAGGTTTAAAATAAAATTATGCATACGGAGTACTGGATTTATGTCTATGAGTCTGCATTCAACTCTCTGCGTGTAGATTAGTTTTTGCAGAAAAGTTCCCAATTGATGTGTTATGTCTTATTGTATTGTATTTTACTATTGTTTATGAGTACTAAGATTCATGTCTCTGAGTTTGTGTTCCAACTCTCTGGGTGTAGATTAGTCTTTGCAGAAAAGTCAATGCAGGTTGATGTTATTGATGTATTTTGTCTAATTGTAGTTGGAGTATTATGGCTATTGCTTCACTGATGTTCTGTTGGCAAAAAAATCTGTCAAAATTGTAGAATGTAGTGGGCATTGGGGGTCAATGTGAGGCAGAGAAATGTATGAACCTATGTGTGTATCCTCAGCTTCAGCTAAGCCTTCTAGATAATATAACACAACTCCCTCATCGAATCTTGTTAGCAGCTATTCATATTTTGTAAACATGATTAACTTGATAGATTTTAAGATATGCTATATAATTACTCTCTGTATCAAGGATAGACTTTAGCAATCAAACATACAAGTAGTTAATATCACCTAAATACAATGAACTACCAATTTAATATCAGATGTCGTTCTTGCTTGCTGTCTTACAATGTAAAGATATATTTTTGTTATACATAAGTTTGTTATAGATATATTTCCGTTATTATCTGATTATTTTCTTATCATGTATACAATTACGCAGTTTGCAGGTAGGTGAAGGGGGTCGATAAATGAATTGATCCACTAGATGCATACCCTCTGATGTCTGCAACACTAGTAGCAAGCCTGATTTATTTTTTGGTTCAGACAGATCATTGTGTTGCTTGAGATTTAAGTATAGAGCTGACTTTTTCTTATGTGAGCTAAGCTACTTCTGGAGAAGTTAAACATGGAACTACTGTTGTTTACGCATGGGGTTTTTATTCTCAAAAGAAATATGTCTGTAAAATTGTACCTGAATTTTCTATCCCCGGATCAATGTGCAGCAAGTTGAGACCTTAAAATTTATGCTTCTAAACATATCTGTTAATTTTATGCTAAAGCTTGACTCATTGAGCTTCCTACTTATGCACTCAATTTGACAATAATAATGCTAGCAACAATCTACTTTTTCTACTTCTAGTATATGAAATTAAAAGAGGTTCCCTGTATGTTCATTTTATGCTTCAATGATGCACATATACCTTTGACTTTTGTAAAATAACGTCAACAATGTTCATATACTATCCTAAACAATCTTGATAAGAAGCAGAGAATAAAAGCATTCTCGCCCTATTAATGGCCTACTTTACTTTTGCACTGACCTGTCCTAATTATTAATACCTACACCTAGTGTAGGGCCGTACTAATACCTACACCCTACGAAGATGTCATTGTGATGCACTTGCTTGTGCAGCATTGTGAGGCCTTTAGACTTCCTCGTTGGTATGGTAGCCCAATAAAACCAAGTTTTCAGACTTTAGACGAAAAAGAATAAATTTTCGAGGACTTTATGCGTAATGCTCGCTGCGTTTGGCAGATATTTTGGACACAAATTCCTGTTTCTCTCACATGGACTTCCTAATGTTTTTTTTTCTTATAAATTAAGGAATGAAAATGACACAATCAAGAGAGAAAACTAGCATGATATTTCAGAACTTTTAATGGTCACAGTTGGGATTCAAAGAATAAAAGTTCTAAGATAAACTACATTAATATTTGCAGACAAGATACTTAAAAAAAAAAACTATAGCTTATCCCATCTGTGGTTCGTCTTTATATAATTATATAATGGGATTCATCATCAACCCAAAATTTTGAATCCTACCAATTTACAAGGTGCAGTTTGGAATTCAGTCTCCAAAAGTCATCACAGTCAATCACTTCATATATCAAACCCCTTGAGAAAATCTGCAATACCCGTAAACAATGATAGTATAAGAGTAAACTTCTCATTTTTCTATCGCGCCTTTGATTATCCCCATCTTTACAAATGTCAAACAAGAACTTTGATAGTGAAGCAAACCGCGGAAGATGGAGGAGCATATCCCCAAAAGATCAATTATTGGCATGCTTGGTGTCTGATTGCCGCCATCTCCCCCAGCTGTAGTTGTCACCCTCATTAGTTGTATTCTGATCCAATAACTAAGGTTCATGGTTATTGGCTTTTCCATCCACACTTTCTTCAGTCACATCAGAACTCTGAACAGAAGCACCATCTTTCTGAATGAGGGAGTACCAAGAGTTGACCTTTGAGTCTCTAACATGAGGAATTTTCATCAGAACATGGTCGGGTGCTGGGTAAATTCCTCGATCGTTTTATTTTGGGACTTGGATCCTTCTTATGTGAATTTAGAAACCTCAGAACTCCTCTGTTTCGTAAGGCAATTTCCAATATGATTCACAGGGTCACTCATGCATAATTCACTGTTCAACGCTTTTTAATTCCTTTGGTTTTCCT
>NW_018744736.1:0-69269 GCF_001683475.1 Chenopodium quinoa
CAAATGAAAGTCAAAGTCAAACATTTTTGATCAAATGAAAGTCAAATACATTCTACAAAGCTAATTGAATCAAATGAAAGTCAAACACATTCAAACAAAGCTATTTGAATCAAATGAAAGTTAAATACGTTCTACAAAGCTAATTGTATCAAATGAAAGTCAAACGGAATCAAATAAAGCTATTTGAGTCAAATGAAAGTCAAACACATTCAAACAAAGTTGTTAAAATTAAATGAAAGTGAAATGTATTCTACAATGCTAATTGAATCAAATGAAAGTTAAACGCATTCAAACGAAGCTATTTGAATCAAATGAGAGTCAAATACATTCTACCAAGCTAATTAAATCAAATGAAAGTCAAACACATTCAAACAAAGCTAATTGAATCAAATGAAAGTCAAATACATTCAACAAAGCTAATTGAATCAAATGAAAGTCAAACACATTCAAACAAAGCTAATTGAATCAAATGAAAGTCAAATACATTCTACAAAGCTAATTGAATCAAATGAAAGTCAAACACATTCAAACAAAGATATTTGAATGAAATGAAAGTCAAACACATTCAAACAAAGCTATTTGAAGCAAATTAGAGTCAAATACATCCAAACAAAGCTAATTAAATCAAATAAAAGTCTAATACATTCTACAAAGCTAATTGAGTTAAATTAAAGTCAAACACATTCAAACAAAGCTAATTGAATCAAAAGAAAGTCAAACACATTCAAACAAAGATTTCGAATCAAATGAAAGTGAAACACATTCAAATAAAGCTATTTAAATCAAATGAAAGTCAAATACATTCTACAAAGCTAATTGAATCAAATGAAAGTCAAACACATTCAAAAAAAGCTATTTGAATCAAATGAGAGTCAAATAAATTCAAACAAAGCTAATTAAATCTAATAAAAGTAAAATACATTCTACAAAGCTAATTGAATGAAATGAAAGCCAAACACATTCAAACAAATCTATTTAAATTAAATGAATGTCAAATACATTCTACAAAGCTAATTGAACCAAATGAAAGTCAAACACATTCAAACAAAGCTATTTGAATCAAATGAGAGTCAAATACATTCAAACAAAGCTAATTAACTCAAATGAAAGTCAAACACATTCAAAAAAAGCTATTTAATTTAAATGAAAGTCAAACACATTCAAACAAAGCTATTTAAATCAAGTGAAAGTGAAATGCATTCTACAAAGCAAATTGAATTAAATGAAATTCAAACACATTCAAACAAAGCTATTTTAATCAAATGACAGTCAAATACATTCTACAAAGCTAATTAAGTCAATTGAAAGTCAAACACATTCAAACAAAGCTATTTGAATTAAATGAAAGTCAAATACATTCTACAAAGCTAATTGAATCCAATGAAAGTCAAACACATTCAAACAAAGCTAATTGAATCAAATGAAAGTCAAACACATTCAAACAAATCTATTTGAATTAAATGAAAGACAAATACATTCTACAAAGCTAATTGAATCAAATGAAAGTCAAACACATTCAAACAAAGCTAATTGAATCAAATGAAAGTCAAACACATTCAAACAAATCTATTTAAATTAAATGAATGTCAAATACATTCTACAAAGCTAATTGAATCAAATGAAAGTCAAACACATTCAAACAAAGCTATTTGAATAAAATGAAAGTCAAATACATTCTACAAAGCAAATTGAAACAAATGAAAGTCAAACACAGTCAAACAAAGTTATTTGAGTCAAATGAAAGTCAAATACATTCTACAAAGCTAATTGAATCAAATGAAAGTCAAACACATTCAAACAAAGCTATTTGAATCAAATGAAAGTTAAATACGTTCTACAAAGCTAATTGTATCAAATGAAAGTCAAACGGAATCAAATAAAGCTATTTGAGTCAAATGAAAGTCAAACACATTCAAATAAAGTTGTTAAAATTAAATGAAAGTGAAATGTATTCTACAATGCTAATTGAATCAAATGAAAGTTAAACGCATTCAAACGAAGCTATTTGAATCAAATGAGAGTCAAATACATTCTACCAAGCTAATTAAATCAAATGAAAGTCAAACACATTCAAACAAAACTAATTGAATCAAATGAAAGTCAAATACATTCAACAAAGCTAATTGAATCAAATGAAAGTCAAACACATTCAAACAAAGCTAATTGAATCAAATGAAAGTCAAATACATTCTACAAAGCTAATTGAATCAAATGAAAGTCAAACACATTCAAACAAAGATATTTGAATGAAATGAAAGTCAAACACATTCAAACAAAGCTATTTGAAGCAAATTAGAGTCAAATACATCCAAACAAAGCTAATTAAATCAAATAAAAGTCTAATACATTCTACAAAGCTAATTGAGTTAAATTAAAGTCAAACACATTCAAACAAAGCTAATTGAATCAAAAGAAAGTCAAACACATTCAAACAAAGATTTCAAATCAAATGAAAGTCAAATACATTCTACAAAGCTAATTAAATCAAATGAAAGTGAAACACATTCAAAAAAAGCTATTTAAATCAAATGAAAGTCAAATACATTCTACAAAGCTAAATGAATCAAATGAAAGTCAAACACATTCAAAAAAGCTATTTGAATCAAATGAGAGTCAAATAAATTCAAACAAAGCTAATTCAATCTAATAAAAGTAAAATACATTCTACAAAGCTAATTGAATGAAATGAAAGCCAAACACATTCAAACAAATCTATTTAAATTAAATGAATGTTAAATACATTCTACAAAGCTAATTGAACCAAATGAAAGTCAAACACATTCAAACAAAGCTATTTGAAGAAAATGAAAGTCAAATACATTCTACAAAGCAAATTGAAGCAAATGAAAGTCAAACACAGTCAAACAAAGTTATTTGAGTCAAGTGAAAGGCAAATACATTCTACAAAGCTAATTGAATCAAATGAAAGTCAAACACATTCAAACAAAGCTATTTGAATCAAATGAAATTTAAACACGTTCTACAAAGCTTATTGTATCAAATGAAAGTCAAACGCAATCAAATAAAGCTATTTGAGTCAAATGAAAGTCAAACACATTCAAACAAAGTTGTTTAAATTAAATCAAAGTGAAATGTATTCTACAATGCTAATTGAATTAAATGAAAGTTAAACGCATTCAAACAAAGCTATTTGAAGAAAATGAAATTCAAACACATTCAAACAAAGCTATTTGAATCAAATGAGAGTCAAATAAATTCAAACAAAGCTTATTAAATCAAATAAAAGTAAAATACATTCTACAAAGCTAATTGAATCAAATGAAAGTCAAACACATTCAAACAAAGCTAATTGAATCAAATGAAAGTCAAATACATTCTACAAAGCTAATTGAATCAAATGAAAGTCAAACACATTCAAACAAAGCTATATAAATCAAATGAAAGTGAAATGCGTTCTACAAAGCAAATTGAATTAAATGAAATTCAAACACATTCAAACAAAGCTATTTGAATCAAATGACGGTCAAATACATTCTACAAAGCTAATTGAATCAATTGAAAGTCAAACACATTGAAACAAAGCTATTTGAATTAAATTAAAGTCAAACACATTCAAACAAAGCTAATTGAATCAAATCAAAGTCAAACACATTCAAACAAAGATTTCGAATCAAATGAAAGTCAAATACATTCTACAAAGCTAATTGAATCAAATGAAAGTCAAACACATTCGAACAAAGCTATTTGAATCAAATGAAAGTCAAATACATTCTACAAAGCTAATTGAATCAAATGAAAGTCAAACACATTCAAATAAAGCTATTTGAATCAAATGAGAGTCAAATAAATTCAAACAAAGCTAATTAAATCAAATAAAAGTAAAATACATTCTACAAAGCTAATTGAATCAAATGAAAGTCAAACACATTCAAACAAAGCTATTTGAATCAAATGAAAGTCAAACACATTCAAACAAAGCTATTTGAATCAAATGAGAGTCAAATACATTCAAACACAGCTAATTAAGTCAAATAAAAGTCTAATACATTCTACAAAGCTAATTGAATTAAGTTAAAGTCAAACACATTGAAACAAAGCTAATTGAATCAAATGAAAGTCAAACACATTCAAACAAAGCTATTTGAATCAAATGAAAGTCAAACACATTCAAACAAAGCTATTTGAATAAAATGAAAGTCAAATACATTCTACAAAGCAAATTGAAACAAATGAAAGTCAAACACAGTCAAACAAAGTTATTTGAGTCAAATGAAAGTCAAATACATTCTACAAAGCTAATTGAATCAAATGAAAGTCAAACACATTCAAACAAAGCTATTTGAATCAAATGAAAGTTAAATACGTTCTACAAAGCTAATTGTATCAAATGAAAGTCAAACGGAATCAAATAAAGCTATTTGAGTCAAATGAAAGTCAAACACATTCAAACAAAGTTGTTAAAATTAAATGAAAGTGAAATTGACCAAGATGGTCAAGGGTCAACTATCCATGGTCAAGATGAGGAGGTTCAACACGGTGCTATTGAGCAAGGTGCTAAGGGATTATTCTTGTCTAAATCATTCTTCAATCCTATGCACGGTTTTAGTCCAAAGAGTTTAACAAATGGTTACACTTCCCTTAGTGTAATTAATCTTGTTGAAGGTATCTAGTACATGAGCCGTTTTTCCAAGCTTGAAGCCACGCATGATTTATGCATTTGGGAGTTACATTGGACTGATTTTGACAGCGTGATTCAAGGCTTGTGTTGGGCGTGAATTAAGGCATTAGTTGGCTGATTATTCTACCTCTTTACTTGGGGTTTACATGTACTTAATTAGAGAGTTGTTGCTAGAATAAAGGAGCTTGAATCAAGGGTTTAAATGGGAGGTTACAAGCGTGACTCAAGGGGGTTGTTTGCATGTTTTCTTGGACGTTGAAAATGCTGTTTGAAGACCTCATGATTGCTGAACGTTTTCTCCTTAATTTAAGCATAGTTTTAAGCTTAGTTGATTAGTTTTACTTTGTTGTTATGAGGGGTTAATTGGACAGTCATATGAGCCTTTTAATCACCTTATAATTAGCATTTTATCTTGTCTTTTAATTAGGCAAGTGATGGATGATCATTAAAAATTGTAGAAGGGAATCCTATGTTCCTTTATGTAACTTATACACTACTATAAATAGTGTACTATGCATGAATGAAAGGCATCCAGAAATTTGCTTAAACACTTGTGTTTTGTTGATTAAACGTGACTTAGCAATTAGTCATTTTTAAGGTCCAAGTTTGATAACTCAAATTTGAAGAGTACTAGTTTTGGTAGAGTGTTCCCAAACCTAGGAACTTGCGTAGTGAACGAGTGGGTTGAGTGTTCCCCATTCCTAACTACACCAAGCAAAGGGTGAGTGTTCCCCTTTGTTATATCCGAGACTAGGGTTGAGTGTTCCCCTATTCTCCCCTTCACTAATCACGATTTCACTAAGACCCCTTAAAACGTACTTTTGTAACAAGGTTCTCATCTTGCTTACACATCATTTGGCGCGTCAGGTAGGGGGTGTTTTCCTAAACATTTCCTAAGGGGTCGTATACCTACACACCATGGGAGAGAATCAAGACTTGAGGACAGCCTTGGAAGCTCTTAATCGATCCATTGCTAGTCAAGAAAGGTTGGCCGAAACCAATGCCAATCTACAAGGGAACCTTGCTGCCTTGATGGCAAGGCTCATGAACGAGCAAGATAGGAGAGATCAAGATGAAGACCCTCCACCTAGGAGGGAAGATAGGAGTCTCAAAGTGGACGTCCCTTCTTTTGATGGGACACTTGATCCAGAGAAGTACTTGGAATGGGAGAAATCCTTGGAAAGGTACTTTGAATACAAGGACATTCATGAGGATGTTCAACGTTTTAAGATTGCCAAAGTCAAGTTGAAGGGCTATGGTGATAGTTGGCTACAAGGAGAGCAGAGGGGACGTACCCTTAGGGGGAAAGCTCCTATCTCTACTTGGGGCAAACTCAAGAAACGGATGAAAGACCGTTTCATCCCCCACAATTACAAGCAGAGTCAATATGTGAAGTGGAGTACCTTGCAACAAAATGGGGACTCTGTGGAGGATTACATAAAAGAGTTTGATAGACTTGCTATTGTGTGTGAAGTAACCGAAAATGAAGAGCTCAAAATGGGGCGTTTCATATCTGGTTTGGACCAAGAATTACAAGACAAACTTGAAGGTTATACTAACCTCACGTTTGCTGAAGCTTGCAAGTTGGTGATTAAGTTCGATGCTAAGAGGAAGAAGAAGAAGCCTACTACCATTCCTCAATTGGCACGAAAACCTTCTTTTCCTACGAAGGAAGGTTCTTCCTTTAACAAACCAAGTAATCCACCTAAAAAGGACACAAAGGACGTGAAGCTAGGTGACATTGTGTGTTACAAATGTGGAGGACGAGGTCATTACAAGAAGGATTGTCCTAATACTAGGGCGTTAACCATACAAGAGGTTAAGCTCATGGCCACTCAAAACATCAACTGGGATGAGTTTGAGGAGGGGGAAGAAGAAGTTGAAGATGATTGTGATGATTGCATTGCCGAGCCAGAGGAGAAGACTAGCCTCGTGATTAGGAGGGCCTTACAAGCACGTGTGGAAGAGGATGCTGCCCCCCAACGACAACACATTTTCATCACCCGTTGTAAAATTGGTGACGAGGTATGTGATTTGATTATTGATGGAGGAAGTGAGGCTAATACCGTGTCTAAGACCCTAGTATCTAAACTTGGTCTTACGACTACTAATCATCCACAACCTTACAAATTAAGTTGGTTAGATTCTAATGCTAGCACTGGGGTTAGGAAGCAATGCATGGTTTCTTTTTGTATTGGTTCGTATTGTGATTCTATATTATGTGATGTTGTGTCCATGGATGCTTGTCATATTCTACTTGGTAGGCCTTGGCAAACTGATAAAAGATCTATACATGATGGGTATCACAACACGTATACCATAGTCCATGAAGGGAGAAAGAAAAAACTACACCCTTTACCACCCCCACGGTTTTCACCATCACAAACACCCCAAAAAGAAGTATCCTTGTTGTCTCTTAAAGAGTTTGAAAGGGAGTTAGATGGTGAGGGAGAGTTGTTCATACTATACTCCAAAGAAACCCACGAAAATTTTGTTGCTCAAAATCCTAAGTTAGCCCAATTGATTAAGGATTTTGAGGACGTTTTTCCGAATGAATTACCTAAAGAACTACCACCCATACGTGGAATTGAGCATCAAATCGATCTCATTCCCGGAGCACCTTTGCCAAATAAGCCAGCCTATAGGTGTAACCCTTTAGAAACTAAGGAATTACAACGTCAAATTGAAGAGCTAATGGGGATGGGTTATGTGCGTGAGTCCATGAGTCCATGTGCCGTTCCTGCTTTGTTGGTCCCTAAGAAAGATGGTACTTGGAGAATGTGTATTGATAGTAGAGCCGTTAATAACATTACTATCAAGTACAGGTTTCCAATTCCAAGGCTTGATGACATGCTTGATGAGTTAAGTGGTTCCAAGGTCTTCTCAAAGGTAGACTTGAGAAGTGGGTATCATCAAATTCGCATGAGAGAAGGGGATGAATGGAAAACCGCGTTCAAGACAAAGCATGGGTTGTATGAGTGGCTCGTCATGCCATTTGGCCTTACAAATGCCCCTAGCACGTTCATGAGATTAATGAATGAGGTGCTAAGGCCATTTCTTGGCAAGTTCGTGGTAGTATACTTGGATGACATTCTCATTTATTCACGTGATGAAGAATCTCATTTTGATCATCTTTTCCAAGTATTTTCTGTTTTGAGGCAAGAAAAATTGTATGGGAAACTAGAAAAATGTGATTTTTTATTGTATGAAGTCATGTTTCTTGGTTACATAGTTTCAGGTGATGGCGTGAAGGTGGATCCTAGCAAAATTGAAGCAATTCAATCATGGCCTAGTCCAAGGACACTCACGGAAGTTCGTTCATTTCATGGACTTGCCTCCTTCTATAGAAGATTCATCAAGAATTTTAGCACACTCATGTCTCCCATCACCGAGTGTACTAAGAAAGGCGTGTTTGAATGGACACCCCAAGCTCAAAGGGCATTTGAAGAAGTCAAGAAGAAGATGTGCAACACACCCATCTTAGAACTTCCGGATTTTTCCAAACCATTTGAGGTTGAATGTGACGCAAGTGGAAAGGGGATTGGTGCCGTATTGATTCAAGGTGGGCGTCCCATTGCTTACTTTAGTGAGAAGATGAGTCAAGGCAAGTTGAATTACTCCACCTATGATAAAGAGTTCTATGCTATGGTAAGAGCTCTAGATCATTGGTCACATTACTTGAGGCCACAACCTTTCATATTGCATTCCGATCATGAATCCTTGAGGTTCATACATGGCCAAAAGAAGCTGAATGCAAGACATGCAAAGTGGGTCGAATTCTTGCAAACATTTAACTTTTCCTCTAAATACAAGAGTGGGAAAGCTAATGTGGTTGCGGATGCCTTATCTCGAAGGCATAATTTGCTTGGAATGGTTGAAGCAAAGGTACTTGGGTTCGATTTGATCAAAGAATACTATCAAGAAGATGATGAACTCAAAAGGATAATTGATAACTGTGTCCATGGAGTCTATGATCTGTTTTCCTTACATAATGGTTTTCTTTTTAAAGGAAATAGATTGTGTATTCCAAAATGTCCCATTAGAAGTTTGTTGATACATGAAGCTCATGGGGGAGGGCTAGCTGGTCACGTTGGTATTCACAAGACAGTGGAGCTTCTCCAAGCTCACTTTTATTGGCCGAAAATGTTAGCCACGGTTCATCATGTGGTGAGTCGTTGTTCTACTTGTCAAAGAGCAAAGATGGTGTTTCATAAAGGTCTCTACAAGCCCTTACCAATTCCCGAGAGACCTTGGGAAGATGTTAGTATGGATTTTATTGTAGCTTTGCCAAGAACTCAAAGAGGCAAGGATTCAATAATGGTGGTGGTTGATCGGTTTTCAAAAATGGCTCATTTCATTCCTTGCCATAAAACTGAAGATGCAGTAAAAGTGGCTAAGTTATACTTCGAAGAAGTGGTTCGTTTTCATGGGGTGCCACGCACCATTGTGTCGGATCGTGACACTAAGTTCCTAAGTCATTTTTGGAAGTCTATATGGCGTTTGATGGGAACTAAGTTATTGTTTTCTACCTCACATCATCCACAAACCGATGGTCAAACGGAGGTGGTGAATAGGATACTTGGTTCGTTGCTTAGGGCTTTGGTAAGCAAAAGTACCAAAGATTGGGATAATAAGCTTGCTCATGCCGAGTTTGCTTATAATAGGACACCTAGTGCTACTACGAAGTACTCTCCTTTTGAAGTAGTATATGGCGTTAATCCTTATGTTCCCATTGATCTTATTGCTTTGCCAAAAGACAAGTTCGTTCATGGTGGGGCAAAGGAGCAAGCCGAGTTCATGATAAAAGTCCATAAAGAAGTTCGAAGAAACATTGAAAAGGCAAATGAAATCTACAAGAAACAAGCCAACAAACGAGTTAGAAATATGAAGTCTTTTGAAGTTGGGGACTTGGTGTGGATTTACATGAGGAAAGAACGTTTTCCTAGCAAAAGGAAGAACAAGCTTATGCCAAGAGCCGAGGGTCCGTTTGAGGTCGTGGAAAGGATCAATGACAATGCATACAAAATAGATTTGGGAGGCCAATATGGTGTCTCAAGTACATTCAACATTGGTGATCTTGCTCCTTACTTTGATGATGACGAATTGAGGGCAATTCCTTTTGAAGAAGGGGAAGATGACCAAGATGGTCAAGGGTCAACTATCCATGGTCAAGATGAGGAGGTTCAACACGGTGCTATTGAGCAAGGTGCTAAGGGATTATTCTTGTCTAAATCATTCTTCAATCCTATGCACGGTTTTAGTCCAAAGAGTTTAACAAATGGTTACACTTCCCTTAGTGTAATTAATCTTGTTGAAGGTATCTAGTACATGAGCCGTTTTTCCAAGCTTGAAGCCACGCATGATTTATGCATTTGGGAGTTACATTGGACTGATTTTGACAGCGTGATTCAAGGCTTGTGTTGGGCGTGAATTAAGGCATTAGTTGGCTGATTATTCTACCTCTTTACTTGGGGTTTACATGTACTTAATTAGAGAGTTGTTGCTAGAATAAAGGAGCTTGAATCAAGGGTTTAAATGGGAGGTTACAAGCGTGACTCAAGGGGGTTGTTTGCATGTTTTCTTGGACGTTGAAAATGCTGTTTGAAGACCTCATGATTGCTGAACGTTTTCTCCTTAATTTAAGCATAGTTTTAAGCTTAGTTGATTAGTTTTACTTTGTTGTTATGAGGGGTTAATTGGACAGTCATATGAGCCTTTTAATCACCTTATAATTAGCATTTTATCTTGTCTTTTAATTAGGCAAGTGATGGATGATCATTAAAAATTGTAGAAGGGAATCCTATGTTCCTTTATGTAACTTATACACTACTATAAATAGTGTACTATGCATGAATGAAAGGCATCCAGAAATTTGCTTAAACACTTGTGTTTTGTTGATTAAACGTGACTTAGCAATTAGTCATTTTTAAGGTCCAAGTTTGATAACTCAAATTTGAAGAGTACTAGTTTTGGTAGAGTGTTCCCAAACCTAGGAACTTGCGTAGTGAACGAGTGGGTTGAGTGTTCCCCATTCCTAACTACACCAAGCAAAGGGTGAGTGTTCCCCTTTGTTATATCCGAGACTAGGGTTGAGTGTTCCCCTATTCTCCCCTTCACTAATCACGATTTCACTAAGACCCCTTAAAACGTACTTTTGTAACAAGGTTCTCATCTTGCTTACACATCAGAAATGTATTCTACAATGCTAATTGAATCAAATGAAAGTTAAACGCATTCAAACGAAGCTATTTGAATCAAATGAGAGTCAAATACATTCTACCAAGCTAATTAAATCAAATGAAAGTCAAACACATTCAAACAAAGCTAATTAAATCAAATGAAAGTCAAATACATTCAACAATGCTAATTGAATCAAATGAAAGTCAAACACATTCAAACAAACCTAATTGAATCAAATGAAAGTCAAATACATTCTACAAAGCTAATTGAATCAAATGAAAGTCAAACACATTCAAACAAAGATATTTGAATGAAATGAAAGTCAAACACATTCAAACAAAGCTATTTGAAGCAAATTAGAGTCAAATACATCCAAACAAAGCTAATTAAATCAAATAAAAGTCTAATACATTCTACAAAGCTAATTGAGTTAAATTAAAGTCAAACACATTCAAACAAAGCTAATTGAATCAAAAGAAAGTCAAACACATTCAAACAAAGATTTCGAATCAAATGAAAGTCAAATACATTCTACAAAGCTAATTAAATCAAATGAAAGTGAAACACATTCAAATAAAGCTATTTAAATCAAATGAAAGTCAAATACATTCTACAAAGCTAATTGAATCAAATGAAAGTCAAACACATTCAAAAAAAGCTATTTGAATCAAATGAGAGTCAAATAAATTCAAACAAAGCTAATTAAATCTAATAAAAGTAAAATACATTCTACAAAGCTAATTGAATGAAATAAAAGCCAAACACATTCAAACAAATCTATTTAAATTAAATGAATGTCAAATACATTCTACAAAGCTAATTGAACCAAATGAAAGTCAAACACATTCAAACAAAGCTATTTGAAGAAAATGAAAGTCAAATACATTCTACAAAGCAAATTGAAAAAAATGAAAGTCAAACACAGTCAAACAAAGTTATTTGAGTCAAGTGAAAGTCAAATACATTCTACAAAGCTAATTGAATCAAATGAAAGTCAAACACATTCAAACAAAGCTATTTGAATCAAATGAAATTTAAACACGTTCTACAAAGCTTATTGTATCAAATGAAAGTCAAACGCAATCAAATAAAGCTATTTGAGTCAAATGAAAGTCAAACACATTCAAACAAAGTTGTTTAAATTAAATCAAAGTGAAATGTATTCTACAATGCTAATTGAATTAAATGAAAGTTAAACGCATTCAAACAAAGCTATTTGAAGAAAATGAAATTCAAACACATTCAAACAAAGCTATTTGAATCAAATGAGAGTCAAATAAATTCAAACAAAGCTTATTAAATCAAATAAAAGTAAAATACATTCTACAAAGCTAATTGAATCAAATGAAAGTCAAACACATTCAAACAAAGCTAATTGAATCAAATGAAAGTCAAATACATTCTACAAAGCTAATTGAATCAAATGAAAGTCAAACACATTCAAACAAAGCTATATAAATCAAATGAAAGTGAAATGTGTTCTACAAAGCAAATTGAATTAAATGAAATTCAAACACATTCAAACAAAGCTATTTGAATCAAATGACGGTCAAATACATTCTACAAAGCTAATTGAATCAATTGAAAGTCAAACACATTGAAACAAAGCTATTTGAATTAAATTAAAGTCAAACACATTCAAACAAAGCTAATTGAATCAAATGAAAGTCAAACACATTCAAACAAAGATTTCGAATCAAATGAAAGTCAAATACATTCTACAAAGCTAATTGAATCAAATGAATGTCAAACACATTCGAATAAAGCTATTTGAATCAAATGAAAGTCAAATACATTCTACAAAGCTAATTGAATCAAATGAAAGTCAAACACATTCAAACAAAGCTATTTGAATCAAATGAGAGTTAAATAAATTCAAAAAAGCTAATTAAATCAAATAAAAGTAAAATACATTCTACAAAGCTAATTGAATCAAATGAAAGTCAAACACATTCAAACAAAGCTATTTGAATCAAAAGAAAGTCAAACACATTCAAACAAAGTTATTTGAATCAAATGAGAGTCAAATACATTCAAACAAAGCTAATTAAATCAAATAAAAGTCTAATACATTCTACAAAGCTAATTGAATTAAGTTAAAGACAAACACATTGAAACAAAGCTAATTAAATCAAATGAAAGTCAAACACATTCAAACAAAGATTTCGAATCAAATGAAAATCAAATACATTCTACAAAGCTAATTGAATTAAATGAAAGTCAAACACATTCAAATAAAGCTATTTGAATCAAATGAAAGTCAAATACATTCTACAAAGCTAATTGAATCAAGTGAAAGTCAAACATATTCAAACAAAGCTATTTGAATCAAATGAGAGTCAAAAAAATTCAAACAAAGCTAATTAAATCAAATAAAAATAAAATACATTCTACAAAGCTAATTGAATCAAATGAAAGTCAAACACATTCAAACAAAGCCTTTTGAATCAAATGAAAGTCAAACACATTCAAAAAAAGCTTTTTAATTTAAATGAAAATCAAACACATTCAAACAAAGCTATATAAATCAAATGAAAGTGAAATGCATTCTACAAAGCAAATTAAATTAAATGAAATTCATACACATTTAAGCAAAGCCATTTGAATCAAATGACAGTCAAATACATTCTACAAAGCTAATTGAATCAATTGAAAGTCAAACACATTCAAACAAAGCTATTTGAATCAATTGAAAGTCAAATACATTCTACAAAGCTGATGGAATCAAAGGAAAGTCAAACACATTCAAACAAAGCTAATTGAATCAAATGAAAGCCAAATACGTTCTACAAAGCTAATTGAATCAAATAAAAGTGAAACACATTCAAACAAAGCTATTTGAATCAAAAGAGAGTCAAATACATTCAAACAAAGCTAATTAAATCAAATAAAAGTCAAATTTATTCTACAAAGCTAATTGAATCAAATGAAAGTCAAATACATTCTACAAAGCTAATTAAATCAAATGAAAGTCAAACACATTCAAACAAAGCTAATTGAATCAAATGAAAGTCAAATACATTCTACAAAGCTAATTGAATCAAATGAAAGTCAAACACATTCAAACAAAGCTAATTGAATCAAATGAAAGTCAAGCACATTCAAACAAAGCTATTTGAATCAAATGAGAGTCAAATACATTCAAACAAAGCTAATTAAATCAAATAAAAGTCTAATACATTCTACAAAGCTAATTGAATTAAATTAAAGTCAAACACATTCAAACAAAGCTAATTTAATCAAATGAAAGTCAAACACATTCAAACAAAGATTTCGAATCAAATGAAAGTTAAATACATTCTACAAAGCTAATTGAATCAAATGAAGGTCAAACACATTCAAATAAAGTTATTTAAATCAAATGAAAGTCAAATACATTCTACAAAGCTAATTGAATCAAATGAAAGTCAAACACATTCAAACAAAGCTATTTGAATCAAATGAAAGTTAAATACGTTCTACAAAGCTAATTGTATCAAATGAAAGTCAAACGCAATCAAATAAAGCTATTTGAGTCAAATGAAAGTCAAACACATTCAAACAAAGCTATATAAATCAAATGAAAGTCAAATACATTCTACAATGCTAATTGAATCAAATGAAAGTCAAACACATTCAAATAAAGCTATTTAAATCAAATGAAAGTCAAATACATTCTACAAAGCTAATTGAATCAAATGAAAGTCAAACACATTCTAACAAAGCTATTTGAATCAAATGAGAGTCAAATAAATTCAAACAGAGCTATTTAAATCAAATGAAAGTCAAATACATTCTACAAAGCTAATTGAATCAAATGAAAGTCAAACACATTCAAAAAAAGCTATTTGAATCAAATGAGAGTCAAATAAATTCAAACAAAGCTAATTAAATCTAATAAAAGTAAAATACATTCTACAAAGCTAATTGAATGAAATAAAAGCCAAACACATTCAAACAAATCTATTTAAATTAAATGAATGTCAAATACATTCTACAAAGCTAATTGAACCAAATGAAAGTCAAACACATTCAAACAAAGCTATTTGAAGAAAATGAAAGTCAAATACATTCTACAAAGCAAATTGAAAAAAATGAAAGTCAAACACAGTCAAACAAAGTTATTTGAGTCAAGTGAAAGTCAAATACATTCTACAAAGCTAATTGAATCAAATGAAAGTCAAACACATTCAAACAAAGCTATTTGAATCAAATGAAAGTTAAATACGTTCTACAAAGCTAATTGTATCAAATGAAAGCCAAACGCAATCAAATAAAGCTATTTCAGTCAAATGAAAGTCAAACACATTCAAACAAAGTTGTTTAAATTAAATAAAAGTGAAATGTATTCTACAATGCTAATTGAATCAAATGAAAGTAAACGCATTCAAACAAAGCTATTTGAATCAAATGAAAGTCAAACACATTCAAACAAAGATTTCGAATTAAATGAAAGTCAAATACATTCTACAAAGCTAATTGAATCAAATGAAAGTCAAACACATTCAAATAAAGCTATTTAAATCAAATGAAAGTCAAATACATTCTACAAAGCTAATTGAATCAAATGAAAGTCAAACACATTAAAACAAAGCTATTTGAATAAAATGAAAGTCAAATACATTCTACAAAGCAAATTGAAACAAATGAAAGTCAAACACAGTCAAACAAAGTTATTTGAGTCAAATGAAAGTCAAATACATTCTACAAAGCTAATTGAATCAAATGAAAGTCAAACACATTCAAACAAAGCTATTTGAATCAAATGAAAGTTAAATACGTTCTACAAAGCTAATTGTATAAAATGAAAGTCAAACGCAATCAAATAAAGCTATTTCAGTCAAATGAAAGTCAAACACATTCAAACAAAGTTGTTTAAACTAAATAAAAGTGAAATGTATTCTACAATGCTAATTGAATCAAATGAAAGTAAACGCATTCAAACAAAGCTATTTAAATCAAATGAGAGTCAAATACATTCTACAATGCTAATTGAATCAAATGAAAGTCAAACACATTCAAACAAAGCTAATTGAATCAAATGAAAGTCAAATACATTCAACAAAGCTAATTGAATCAAATGAAAGTCAAACACATTCAAACAAAGCTAATTGAATCAAAAGAAAGTCAAATACATTCTACAAAGCTAATTGAATCAAATGAAAGTCAAACAAATTCAAACAAAGCTATTTGAATAAATTGAAAGTCAAACACATTCAAACAAAGCTATTTGAATCAAATGAGAGTCAAATACATTCAAACAAAGCTAATTAAATCAAATAAAAGTCTAATACATTCTACAAAGCTAATTGAATTAAATTAAAGTCAAACACATTCAAACAAAGCTAATTGAATCAAATAAAAGTCAAACACATTCAAACAAAGCTATTTGAATCAAATGAAATTTAAATACGTTCTACAAAGCTAATAGTATCAAATGAAAGTCAAACACAATCAAATAAAGCTATTTCAGTCATATGAAAGTCAAACACATTCAAACAAAGTTGTTTAAATTAAATAAAAGTGAAATGTATTCTACAATGCTAATTGAATCAAATGAAAGTAAACGCATTCAAACAAAGCTATTTGAATCAAATGAAAGTCAAACACATTCAAACAAAGATTTCGAATCAAATGAAAGTTAAATACATTCTACAAAGCTAATTGAATCAAATGAAGGTCAAACACATTCAAATAAAGTTGTTTAAATCAAATGAAAGTCAAATACATTCTACAAAGCTAATTGAATCAAATGAAAGTCAAACACATTCAAACAAAGCTATTTGAATCAAATGAAAGTTAAATACGTTCTACAAAGCTAATTGTATCAAATGAAAGTCAAACGCAATCAAATAAAGCTATTTGAGTCAAATGAAAGTCAAACACATTCAAACAAAGCTATATAAATCAAATGAAAGTCAAATACATTCTACAATGCTAATTGAATCAAATGAAAGTCAAACACATTCAAATAAAGCTATTTAAATCAAAAGAAAGTCAAATACATTCTACAAAGCTAATTGAATCAAATGAAAGTCAAACACATTCTAACAAAGCTATTTGAATCAAATGAGAGTCAAATAAATTCAAACAGAGCTAATTAAATCAAATAAAAGTAAAATACATTCTACAAAGCTAATTGAATCAAATGAAAGTCAAACACATTCAAACAAAGCTAATTGAATCAAATGAAAGTCAAACACATTCAAACAAATCTATTTAAATTAAATGAATGTCAAATACATTCTACAAAACTAATTGAATCAAATGAAAGTCAAACACATTCAAACAAATCTATTTAAATTAAATGAATGTCATATACATTCTACAAAGCTAATTGAATCAAATGAAAGTCAAACACATTCAAACAAAGCTAATTGAATCAAATTAAAGTCAAACACATTCAAACAAATCTATTTGAATTAAATGAAAGTCAAATACATTCTACAAAGCTAATTGAATCAAATGAAAGTCAAACACATTCTACAAAGCTAATTGAATCAAATGAAAGTCAAACACATTAAAACAAAGCTATTTGAATAAAATGAAAGTCAAATACATTCTAAAAAGCAAATTGAAACAAATGAAAGTCAAACACAGTCAAACAAAGTTATTTGAGTCAAATGAAAGTCAAATACATTCTACAAAGCTAATTGAATCAAATGAAAGTCAAACACATTCAAACAAAGCTAGTTGAATCAAATGAAAGTTAAATACGTTCTACAAAGCTAATTGTATCAAATGAAAGTCAAACGCAATCAAATAAAGCTATTTCAGTCAAATGAAAGTCAAACACATTCAAACAAAGTTGTTTAAATTAAATAAAAGTGAAATGTATTCTACAATGCTAATTGAATCAAATGAAAGTAAACGCATTCAAACAAAGCTATTTGAATCAAATGAGAGTCAAATACATTCTACAAAGCTAATTGAATCAAATGAAAGTCAAACACATTCAAACAAAGCTAATTGAATCAAATAAAAGTCAAGCACATTCAAACAAAGCTATTTGAATAAAATGAAAGTCAAACACATTCAAACAAAGCTATTTGAATCAGATGAGAGTCAAATACATTCAAACAAAGCTAATTAAATCAAATAAAAGTCTAATACATTCTACAAAGCTAATTGATTAAATTAAAGTCAAACACATTCAAACAAAGCTAATTGAATCAAATGAAAGTCAAACACATTCAAACAAAGATTTCGAATCAAATGAAAGTCAAATACATTCTACAAAGCTAATTGAATCAAATGAAAGTCAAACACATTCATATAAAGCAATTTAAATCAAATGAAAGTCAAATACATTCTACAAAGCTAATTGAATCAAATGAAAGTTAAATACGTTCTACAAAGCTAATTGTATCAAATGAAAGCCAAACGCAATCAAATAAAGCTATTTCAGTCAAATGAAAGTCAAACTCATTCAAACAAAGTTGTTTAAATTAAATGAAAGTGAAATGTATTCTACAATGCTAATTGAATCAAATGAAAGTTAAACGCATTCAAACAAAGTTATTTGAATCAAATGAGAGTCAAATACACTCTACAAAGCTAATTGAATCAAATGAAAGTCAAACACATTCAAACAAAGCTAATTGATTCAAATGATAGTCAAACACATTCAAACAAAGCTAATTGAATCAAATGAAAGTCAAACACATTCAAACAAAGCTAATTGAATCAAATGAAAGTCAAACACATTCTAACAAAGCTATTTGAATCAAATGAGAGTCAAATAAATTCAAACAAAGCTAATCAAATCAAATAAAAGTAAAATACATTCTACAAAGCTAATTGAATCAAATGAAAGTCAAACACATTCAAACAAATCTATTTAAATTAAATGAATGTCAAATACATTCTACAAAACTAATTGAACTAAATGAAAGTCAAACACATTCAAACAAAGCTATTTGAAGTAAATGAAAGTCAAATAAATTCTACAAAGCAAATTGAAACAAATTAAAGTCAAACACAGTCAAACAAAGTTATTGAGTCAAATGAAAGTCAAATACATTCTACAAAGCTAATTGAATCAAATGAAAGTCAAACACATTCAAACAAAGCTATTTGAATCAAATGAAATTTAAATACGTTCTACAAAGCTAATTGCATCAAATGAAAGTCAAACGCAATAAAATAAAGCTATTTGAGTCAAATGAAAGTCAAATACATTCTACAAAGCTAATTGAATCAAATGAAAGTCAAACACATTCAAACAAAGCTATTTGAATCAAATGAAAGTTAAATACATTCTACAAAGCTATATAAATCAAATGAAAGTGAAATGAATTCTACAAAGAAAATTGAATTAAATGAAATTCAAACACATTCAAACAAAGCTATTTGAATCAAATGACGGTCAAATACATTCAAACAAAGCCATTTAAATCAAATAAAAGACAAACACATTCAAAAAAAGCTTTTTAATTTAAATGAAAGTCAAACACATTCAAACAAAGCTATTTGAATTAAATGAAAGTCAAACACATTCAAACAAAGCTATTTGAATCAAATGAGAGTCAAATACATCCAAACAAAGCTAATTAAATCAAATAAAAGTCTAATACATTCTACAAAGCTAATTGAATTAAATTAAAGTCAAACACATTCAAACAAAGCTAATTGAATCAAAAGAAAGTCAAACACATTCAAACAAAGATTTCGAATCAAATGAAAGTCAAATTCATTCTACAAAGCTAATTGAATCAAATGAAAGTGAAACACATTCAAATAAAGCTATTTAAATTAAATGAAAGTCAAATACATTCTACAAAGCTAATTGAATCAAATGAAAGTCAAACACATTCAAACAAAGTTATTTGAATCAAATGAGAGTCAAATAAATTCAAACAAAGCTAATTAAATCAAATGAAAGTAAAATACATTTTACAAAGCTAATTGAATCAAATGAAAGCCAAACACATTCAAAGAAATCTATTTAAATTAAATGAATGTCAAATACGATCTACAAAGCTAATTGAACCAAATGAAAGTCAAACACATTCAAACAAAGCTATTTGAATCAAATGAAAGTCAAATACATTCTACAAAGCTAATTGAATCAAATGAAAGTCAAACACATTCAAACAAAGCTATTTGAATAAAATGAAAGTCAAACACATTCAAACAAAGCTAATTGAATCAAATGAAAGTCAAATACATTCTACAAAGCTAATTGAATCAAATGAAAGTCAAACACATTCAAACAAAGCTATTTGAATAAAATGAAAGTCAAACACATTCAAACAAAGCTATTTGAATCAAATGAGAGTCAAATACATTCAAACAAAGCTAATTAAATCAAATAAAAGTCAAACACATTCTAAAAAGCTAATTGAATTAAATTAAAGTCAAACACATTCAAACAATGCTAATTGAATCAAATGAAAGTCAAACACATTCAAACAAAGATTTTGAATCAAATGAAAGTCAAATACATTCTACAAAGCTAATTGAATCAAATGAAAGTCAAACACATTCAAATAAAGCTATTAAAATCAAATGAAAGTTAAATACATTCTACAAAGCTAATTGAATCAAATGAAAGTCAAACACATTCTAACAAAGCTATTTGAATCAAATGAGAGTCAAATAAATTCAAACAAAGCTAATTAAATCAAATAAAAGTAAAATACATTCTACAAATCTAATTGAATCAAATGAAAGTCAAACACATTCAAACAAATCTATTTAAATTAAATGAATGTCAAATACATTCTACAAAGCTAATTGAACCAAATGAAAGTCAAACACATTCAAACAAAGCTATTTGAAGAAAATGAAAGTCAAATACATTCTACAAAGAAAATTGAAACAAATGAAAGTCAAACACAGTCAAACAAAGTTATTTGAGTCAAGTGAAAGTCAAATACATTCTACAAAGCTAATTGAATCAAATGAAAGTCAAACACATTCAAACAAAGCTATTTGAATCAAATGAAGTTTAAATACGTTCTACAAAGCTAATTGTATCAAATGAAAGTCAAACGCAATAAAATAAAGCTATTTGAGTCAAATGAAAGTCAAACACATTCAAACAAAGTTGTTTAAATTAAATGAAAGTGAAATATATTCTACAATGGTAATTGAATCAAATGAAAGTTAAACGCATTCAAACAAAGCTATTTGAATCAAATGAGAGTCAAATACATTCTACAAAGCTAATTGAATCAAATGTAAGTCAAACACATTCAAACAAAGCTATTTGAATCAAATGAGAGTCAAATAAATTCAAACAAAGCTAATTAAATCAAATAAAAGTAAAATACATTCTACAAAGCTAATTGAATCAAATGAAAGTCAAACACATTCAAACAAAGATTTTGAATCAAATGAAAGTCAAATACATTCTACAAAGCTAATTGAATCAAATGAAAGTCAAACACATTCAAATAAAGCTATTTAAATCAAATGAAAGTCAAATACATTCTACAAAGCTAATTGAATCAAATGAAAGTCAAACACATTCAAACAAAGCTATTTGAATCAAATGAGAGTCAAATAAATTCAAACAAAGCTAATTAAATCAAATAAAAGTAAAATACATTCTACAAAGCTAGTTGAATCAAATGAAAGTCAAACACATTCAAACAAAGCTAATTGAATCAAATGAAAGTCAAATACATTCAACAAAGCTAATTGAATCAAATGAAAGTCAAACACATTCAAACAAAGCTAATTGAATCAAATGAAAGTCAAATACATTCTACAAAGCTAATTGAATCAAATGAAAGTCAAACACATTCAAACAAAGCTATTTGAATAAAATGAAAGTCAAACACATTCAAACAAAGCTATTTGAATCAAATGAGAGTCAAATACATTCAAACAAAGCTAATTAAATCAAATAAAAGTCTAATACATTCTACAAAGCTAATTGAATTAAATTAAAGTCAAACACATTCAAACAAAGCTAATTGAATCAAATGAAAGTCAAACACATTCAAACAAAGATTTCGAATCAAATGAAAGTCAAATACATTCTACAAAGCTAAATGAATCAAATGAAAGTCAAACACATTCAAATAAAGCTATTTAAATCAAATGAAAGTCAAATACATTCTACAAAGCTAATTGAATCAAATGAAAGTCAAACACATTCAAACAAAGCTATTTGAATCAAATGAGAGTCAAATAAATTCAAACAAAGCTAATTAAATCAAATAAAAGTAAAATACATTCTACAAAGCTAATTGAATCAAATGAAAGCCAAACACATTCAAACAAATCTATTTAAATTAAATGAATGTCAAATACATTCTACAAAGCGAATTGAACCAAATGAAAGTCAAACACATTCAAACAAAGCTATTTGAAGAAAATGAAAGTCAAATACATTCTACAAAGCGAATTGAACAAATGAAAGTCAAACACAGTCAAACAAAGTTATTTGAGTCAAGTGAAAGTCAAATACATTCTACAAAGCTAATTGAATCAAATGAAAGTCAAACACATTCAAACAAAGCTGTTTCAATCAAATGAAATTTAAATACGTTCTACAAAGCTAATTGTATCAAATGAAAGTCAAACGCAATAAAATAAAGCTATTTGAGTCAAATGAAAGTCAAACACATTCAAACAAAGTTGTTTAAATTAAATGAAAGTGAAATATATTCTACAATGGTAATTGAATCAAATGAAAGTTAAACGCATTCAAACAAAGCTATTTGAATCAAATGAGAGTCAAATACATTCTACAAAGCTAATTGAATCAAATGTAAGTCAAACACATTCAAACAAAGCTATTTGAATCAAATGAGAGTCAAATAAATTCAAACAAAGCTAATTAAATCAAATAAAAGTAAAATACATTCTACAAAGCTAATTGAATCAAATGAAAGTCAAACACATTCAAACAAAGATTTTGAATCAAATGAAAGTCAAATACATTCTACAAAGCTAATTGAATCAAATGAAAGTCAAACACATTCAAATAAAGCTATTTAAATCAAATGAAAGTCAAATACATTCTACAAAGCTAATTGAATCAAATGAAAGTCAAACACATTCAAACAAAGCTATTTGAATCAAATGAGAGTCAAATAAATTCAAACAAAGCTAATTAAATCAAATAAAAGTAAAATACATTCTACAAAGCTAATTGAATCAAATGAAAGTCATACACATTCAAACAAATCTATTTAAATTAAATGAATGTCAAATACATTCTACAAAGCTAATTGAACCAAATGAAAGTCAAACACATTCAAACAAAGCTATTTGAAGAAAATGAAAGTCAAATACATTCTACAAAGCAAATTGAAACAAATGAAAGTCAAACACAGTCAAACAAAGTTATTTGAGTCAAGTGAAAGTCAAATACATTCTACAAAGCTAATTGAATCAAATGAAAGTCAAACACATTCAAACAAAGCTATTTGAATCAAATGAAATTTAAATACGTTCTACAAAGCTAATTGTATTAAATGAAAGTCAAACGCAATCAAATAAAGCTATTTGAGTCAAATGAAAGACAAACACATTCAAACAAAGTTGTTTAAATTAAATGAAAGTGAAATGTATTCTACAATGCTAATTGAATCAAATGAAAGTTAAACACATTCAAACTAATCTATTTTAATTAAATGAAAGTCAAATACATTCTACAAAGCTAATTGAATCAAATGAAAGTCAAACACATTCAAAAAAAGCTAATTGAATCAAATGAAAGTCAAATACATTCTACAAAGCTAATTGAATCAAATGAAAGTCAAACACATTCAAACAAAGCTAATTGAATCAAATTAAAGTCAAACACAATCCAAAAAAGCTATTTGAGTCAAATGAAAGACAAACACATTCAAACAAAGCTATTTGAATAAAATGAAAGTCAAACACATTCAAACAAAGCTATTTGAATCTAATGAGAGTCAAATACATTCAAACAAAGCTACTTAAATCAAATAAAAGTCTAATACATTCTACAAAGCTAATTAAATTAAATTAAAGTCAAACACATTCAAACAAAGCTAATTGAATCAAATGAAAGTCAAACACATTCAAACAAAGATTTCGAATCAAATGAAAGTCAAATACATTCTACAAAGCTAATTGAATCAAATGAAAGTCAAACACATTCAAACAAAGCTAATTGAATTAACTGAAAGTCAAATACATTCAACAAAGCGAATTGAATCAAGTGAAAGTCAAACACATTCAAACAAAGCTAATTGAATCAAATGAGAGTCAAATACATTCAAACAAAGCTAATTAAATCAAATAAAAGTCTAATACATTCTACAAAGCTAATTGAATTAAATTAAAATCAAACACATTCAAACAAAGCTAATTGAATCAAATGAAAGTCAAACACATTCAAACAAAGATTTCGAATCAAATGAAAGTCAAATACATTCTACAAAGCTAATTGAATCAAATGAAAGTCAAACACAATCAAATAAAGCTATTTAAATCAAATGAAAGTCAAATACATTCTACAAAGCTAATTGAATCAAATTAAAGTCAAACACATTCAAACAAAGCTATTTAAATCAAATGAGAGTCCAATAAATTCAAACAAAGCTAATTAAATCAAATAAAAATAAAATACATTCTACAAAGCTAATTGAATCAAATGAAAGTCAAACACATTCAAACAAAGCCTTTTAAATCAAATGAAAGTCAAACACATTCAAAAAAAGCTTTTTAATTTAAATGAAAGTCAAACAAATTAAAACAAAGCTATATAAATCAAATGAAAGTGAAATGCATTCTACAAAGCAAATTGAATTAAATGAAATTCATACATTTAAACAAAGCTATTTGAATCAAATGACAGTCAAATACATTCTACAAAGCTAATTGAATCAATTGAAAGTCAAACACATTCAAACAAAGCTATTTGAATCAATTGAAAGTCAAATACATTCTACAAAGCTGATGGAATCAAATGAAAGTCAAACACATTCAAACAAAGCTAATTGAATCAAATGAAAGCCAAATACGTTCTACAAAGCTAATTGAATCAAATAAAAGTGAAACACATTCAAACAAATCTATTTGAATCAAATGAGAGTCAAATACATTCAAACAAAGCTAATTAAATCAAATAAAAGTCAAATACATTCTACAAAGCTAATTGAATCAAATGAAAGTCAAATATATTCTACAAAGCTAATTGAATCAAATGAAAGTCAAACACATTCAAACAATGCTAATTGAATCAAATGAAAGTCAAATACATTCAACAAAGCTAATTGAATCAAATGAAAGTCAAACACATTCAAACAAAGCTAATTGAATCAAATGAAATTCAAGCACATTAACAAAGCTATTTGAATCAAATGAGAGTCAAATACATTCAAACAAAGCTAATTAAATCAAATAAAAGTCTAATACATTCTACAAAGCTAATTGAATTAAATTAAAGTCAAACACATTCAAACAAAGCTAATTGAATCAAATGAAAGTCAAACACATTCAAACAAAGCTATTTGAATCAAATGAGAGTCAAATAAATTCAAACAAAGCTAATTAAATCAAATAAAAGTAAAATACATTCTACAAAGCTAATTGAATCAAATGAAAGTCATACACATTCAAACAAATCTATTTAAATTAAATGAATGTCAAATACATTCTACAAAGCTAATTGAACCAAATGAAAGTCAAACACATTCAAACAAAGCTATTTGAAGAAAATGAAAGTCAAATACATTCTACAAAGCAAATTGAAACAAATGAAAGTCAAACACAGTCAAACAAAGTTATTTGAGTCAAGTGAAAGTCAAATACATTCTACAAAGCTAATTGAATCAAATGAAAGTCAAACACATTCAAACAAAGCTATTTGAATCAAATGAAATTTAAATACGTTCTACAAAGCTAATTGTATTAAATGAAAGTCAAACGCAATCAAATAAAGCTATTTGAGTCAAATGAAAGACAAACACATTCAAACAAAGTTGTTTAAATTAAATGAAAGTGAAATGTATTCTACAATGCTAATTGAATCAAATGAAAGTTAAACACATTCAAACTAATCTATTTTAATTAAATGAAAGTCAAATACATTCTACAAAGCTAATTGAATCAAATGAAAGTCAAACACATTCAAAAAAAGCTAATTGAATCAAATGAAAGTCAAATACATTCTACAAAGCTAATTGAATCAAATGAAAGTCAAACACATTCAAACAAAGCTAATTGAATCAAATTAAAGTCAAACACAATCCAAAAAAGCTATTTGAGTCAAATGAAAGACAAACACATTCAAACAAAGCTATTTGAATAAAATGAAAGTCAAACACATTCAAACAAAGCTATTTGAATCTAATGAGAGTCAAATACATTCAAACAAAGCTACTTAAATCAAATAAAAGTCTAATACATTCTACAAAGCTAATTAAATTAAATTAAAGTCAAACACATTCAAACAAAGCTAATTGAATCAAATGAAAGTCAAACACATTCAAACAAAGATTTCGAATCAAATGAAAGTCAAATACATTCTACAAAGCTAATTGAATCAAATGAAAGTCAAACACATTCAAACAAAGCTAATTGAATTAACTGAAAGTCAAATACATTCAACAAAGCGAATTGAATCAAGTGAAAGTCAAACACATTCAAACAAAGCTAATTGAATCAAATGAGAGTCAAATACATTCAAACAAAGCTAATTAAATCAAATAAAAGTCTAATACATTCTACAAAGCTAATTGAATTAAATTAAAATCAAACACATTCAAACAAAGCTAATTGAATCAAATGAAAGTCAAACACATTCAAACAAAGATTTCGAATCAAATGAAAGTCAAATACATTCTACAAAGCTAATTGAATCAAATGAAAGTCAAACACAATCAAATAAAGCTATTTAAATCAAATGAAAGTCAAATACATTCTACAAAGCTAATTGAATCAAATTAAAGTCAAACACATTCAAACAAAGCTATTTAAATCAAATGAGAGTCAAATAAATTCAAACAAAGCTAATTAAATCAAATAAAAATAAAATACATTCTACAAAGCTAATTGAATCAAATGAAAGTCAAACACATTCAAACAAAGCCTTTTAAATCAAATGAAAGTCAAACACATTCAAAAAAAGCTTTTTAATTTAAATGAAAGTCAAACAAATTAAAACAAAGCTATATAAATCAAATGAAAGTGAAATGCATTCTACAAAGCAAATTGAATTAAATGAAATTCATACATTTAAACAAAGCTATTTGAATCAAATGACAGTCAAATACATTCTACAAAGCTAATTGAATCAATTGAAAGTCAAACACATTCAAACAAAGCTATTTGAATCAATTGAAAGTCAAATACATTCTACAAAGCTGATGGAATCAAATGAAAGTCAAACACATTCAAACAAAGCTAATTGAATCAAATGAAAGCCAAATACGTTCTACAAAGCTAATTGAATCAAATAAAAGTGAAACACATTCAAACAAATCTATTTGAATCAAATGAGAGTCAAATACATTCAAACAAAGCTAATTAAATCAAATAAAAGTCAAATACATTCTACAAAGCTAATTGAATCAAATGAAAGTCAAATATATTCTACAAAGCTAATTGAATCAAATGAAAGTCAAACACATTCAAACAATGCTAATTGAATCAAATGAAAGTCAAATACATTCAACAAAGCTAATTGAATCAAATGAAAGTCAAACACATTCAAACAAAGCTAATTGAATCAAATGAAATTCAAGCACATTAACAAAGCTATTTGAATCAAATGAGAGTCAAATACATTCAAACAAAGCTAATTAAATCAAATAAAAGTCTAATACATTCTACAAAGCTAATTGAATTAAATTAAAGTCAAACACATTCAAACAAAGCTAATTGAATCAAATGAAAGTCAAACACATTCAAACAAAGATTTTGAATCAAATGAAAGTTAAATACATTCTACAAAGCTAATTGAATCAAATGAAAGTCAAACACATTCAAACAAATCTATTTGAATTAAATGAAAGTCAAATACATTCTACAAAGCTAATTGAATCAAATGAAAGTCAAACACATTCAAACAAAGCTAATTGAATCAAATGAAAGTCAAACATATTCAAACAAATCTATTTAAATTAAATGAATGTCAAATACATTCTACAAAGCTAATTGAATCAAATAAAAGTCAAACACATTAAAACAAAGCTATTTGAATAAAATGAAAGTCAAATACATTCTACAAAGCAAATTGAAACAAATGAAAGTCAAACACAGTCAAACAAAGTTATTTGAGTCAAATGAAAGTCAAATACATTCTACAAAGCTAATTGAATAAAATGAAAGTCAAACACATTCAAACAAAGCTATTTGAATCAAATAAAAGTTAAATACGTTCTACAAAGCTAATTGTATCAAATGAAAGTCAAACGCAATCAAATAAAGGTATTTCAGTCAAATGAAAGTCAAACACATTCAAACAAAGCTAATTGAATCAAATGAAAGTCAAATACATTCTACAAAGCTAATTGAATCAAATGAAAGTCAAACACATTCAAACAAAGCTATTTGAATCAAATGAAATTTAAATACGTTCTACAAAGCTAATTGTATCAAATGAAAGTCAAACGCAATCAAATAAAGCTATTTGAGTCAAATGAAAGTCAAACACATGCAAACAAAGTTGTTTAAATTAAATGAAAGTGAAATGTATTCTACAAAGCTAATTGAATCAAATGAAAGTCAAACACATTCAAACAAAGCTAATTGAATCAAATGAAAGTCAAATACATTCAACAAAGCTAATTGAATCAAATGAAAGTCAAACACGTTCAAACAAAGCTAATTGAATCAAATGAAAGTCAAATACATTCTACAAAGCTAATTAAATCAAATAAAGTCTAACACATTCAAACAAAGCTATTTGAATAAAATGAAAGTCAAACACATTTAAACAAAGCTATTTGAATCAAATGAGAGTCAAATACATTCAAACAAAGCTAATTAAATCAAATAAAAGTCTAATACATTCTACAAAGCTAATTGAATTAAATTAAAGTCAAACACATTCAAACAAAGCTAATTGTATCAAATGAAAGTCAAACACATTCAAACAAAGATTTCGAATCAAATGAAAGTCAAATACATTCTACAAAGCTAATTGAATCAAATGAAAGTTAAACACACTCAAATAAAGCTATTTAAATCAAATGAAAGTCCAATACATTCTACAAAGCTAATGGAATCAAATGAAAGTCAAACACATTCAAACAAAGCTATTTGAATCAAACGAGAGTCAAATAAATTCAAACAAAGCTAATTAAATCAAATAAAAATAAAATACATTCTACAAAGCTAATTGAATCAAATGAAAGTCAAACACATTCAAACAAAGCCTTTTAAATCAAATGAAAGTGAAACACTCAAAAAAAGCTTTTTAATTTAAATGAAAGTCAAACACATTCAAACAAAGCTATATAAATCAAATGAAAGTGAAATGCATTCTACAAAGCAAATTGAATTAAATGAAATTCATACACATTTAAACAAAGCTATTTGAATCAAATGACAGTCAAATACATTCTACAAAGCTAATTGAATCAATTGAAAGTCAAACACATTCAAACAAAGGTATTTGAATCAATTGAAAGTCAAATACATTCTACAAAGCTGATAGAATCAAATGAAAGTCAAACACATTCAAACAAAGCTAATTGAATCAAATGAAAGCCAAATATGTTCTACAAAGCTAATTGAATCAAATAAAAGTGAAACACATTCAAACAAAGCTATTTGAATCAAATGAGAGTCAAATACATTCAAACAAAGCTAATTAAATCAAATAAAAGTCAAATACATTCAACAAAGCTAATTGAATTAAATGAAAGTCAGATACATTCTACAAAACTAATTGAATCAAATGAAAGTCAAACACATTCAAACAAAGCTAATTGAATCAAATGAAAGTCAAATACATTCAACAAAGCTAATTGAATCAAATGAAAGTCAAACACATTCAGACAAAGCTAATTGAATCAAATGAAAGTCAAGCACATTAACAAAGCTATTTGAATCAAATGAGAGTCAAATACATTCAAACAAAGCTAATTAAATCAAATAAAAGTCTAATACATTCTACAAAGCTAATTGAATTAAATTAAAGTCAAACACATTCAAAAAAAGCTAATTAAATCAAATGAAAGTCAAATACATTCTACAAAGCTAATTGAATCAAATGAAAGTCAAACACATTCAAACAAAGCTTTTTGAATCAAATGAGAGTCAAATAAATTCAAACAAAGCTAATTAAATCAAATAAAAGTAAAATACATTCTACAAAGCTAATTGAATCAAATGAAAGTCAAACACATTCAAACAAAGCCTTTTAAATCAAATGAAAGTCAAACACATTCAAAAAAAGCTTTTTAATTTAAATGAAAATCAAACACATTCAAACAAAGCTATATAAATCAAATGAAAGTGAAATGCATTCTACAAAGCAAATTGAATTAAATGAAATTCAAACACATTCAAACAAAGCTATTTGAATCAAATGACGGTCAAACACATTCAAACAAAGCTATTTGAATTAAATGAAAGTCAAATACATTCTACAAAGCTAATTGAATCAAATGGAAGTCAAACAAATTCAAACAAAGCTAATTGAATCAAATGAAAGTCAAGCACATTAACAAAGCTATTTGAATCAAATGAGAGTCAAATACATTCAAACAAAGCTAATTAAATCAAATAAAAGTCTAATACATTCTACAAAGCTAATTGAATTAAATTAAAGTCAAACACATTCAAACGAAGCTAATTGAATCAAATGAAAGTCAAACACGTTCAAATAAAGCTATTTAAATCAAATGAAAGTCAAATACATTCAAACAAATCTATTTAAAATAAATGAATGTCAAATACATTCTACAAAGCTAATTGAATCAAATGAAAGTCAAACACATTAAAACAAAGCTATTTGAATCAAATGAAAGTCAAATACATTCAACAAAGCTAATTGAATCAAATGAAAGTCAAACACATTCAAACAAAGCTAATTGAATCAAATGAAAGTCAAACACATTCAAACAAAGCTATTTGAATCAAATGAAATTTAAATACGTTCTACAAAGCTAATTGTATCAAATGAAAGTCAAACACAATCAAATAAAGCTATTTGAGTCAAATGAAAGTCAAACACATTCAAACAAAGTTGTTTAAATTAAATGAAAGTGAAATGTATTCTACAAAGCTAATTGAATCAAATGAAAGTCAAACACATTCAAACAAAGCTAATTGAATCAAATGAAAGTCAAATACATTCAACAAAGCTAATTGAATCAAATGAAAGTCAAACACGTTCAAACAAAGCTAATTGAATCAAATGAAAGTCAAATAAATTCTACAAAGCTAATTGAATCAAATAAAGTCAAACACATTTAAACAAAGCTATTTGAATAAAATGAAAGTCAAACACATTTAAACAAAGCTATTTGAATCAAATGAGAGTCAAATACATTCAAACAAAGCTAATTAAATCAAATAAAAGTCTAATACATTCTACAAAGTTAATTGAATTAAATTAAAGTCAAACACATTTAAACAAAGCTAATTGAATCAAATGAAAGTCAAACACATTCAAACAAAGATTTCGAATCAAATGAAAGTCAAATACATTCTACAAAGCTAATTGAATCAAATGAAAGTCAAACACATTCAAATAAAGCTATTTAAATCAAATGAAAGTTCAATACATTCTACAAAGCTAATTGAATCAAATGAAAGTCAAACACATTCAAACAAAGCTATTTGAATCAAATGAGAGTCAAATAAATTCAAACAAAGCTAATTAAATCAAATAAAAATAAAATACATTCTATAAAGCTAATTAAATCAAATGAAAGTCAAACACATTCAAACAAAGCCTTTTAAATCAAATAAAAGTCAAACACTCAAAAAAAGCTTTTTAATTTAAATGAAAGTCAAACACATTCAAACAAAGCTATATAAATCAAATGAAAGTGAAATGCATTCTACAAAGCAAATTGAATTAAATGAAATTCATACACATTTAAACATAGCTATTTGAATCAAATGACAGTGTAATACATTCTACAAAGCTAATTGAATCAATTGAAAGTCAAACACATTCAAACAAAGCTATTTGAATCAATTGAAATTTAAATACGTTCTACAAAGCTGATGGAATCAAATGAAAGTCAAACACATTCAAACAAAGCTAATTGAATCAAATGAAAGCCAAATACGTTCTACAAAGCTAATTGAATCAAATAAAAGTGAAACACATTCAAACAAAGCTATTTGAATCAAATGAGAGTCAAATACATTAAAACAAAGCTAATTAAATCAAATAAAAGTCAAATACATTCTACAAAGCTAATTGAATCAAATGAAAGTCAGATACATTCTACAAAGCTAATTGAATCAAATGAAAGTCAAACACATTCAAACAAAGCTAATTGAATCAAATGAAAGTCAAATACATTCAACAAAGCTAATTGAATCAAATGAAAGTCAAACACATTCAAACAAAGCTAATTGAATCAAATGAAAGTCAAGCACATTAACAAAGCTATTTGAATTAAATGAGAGTCAAATACATTCAAACAAAGCTAATTAAATCAAATAAAAGTCTAATACATTCTACAAAGTTAATTGAATTAAATTAAAGTCAAACACATTCAAACAAAGCTAATTGAATCAAATGAAAGTCAAACACATTCAAACAAAGATTTCGAATCAAATGAAAGTCAAATACATTCTACAAAGCTAATTGAATCAAATGAAAGTCAAACACATTCAAATAAAGCTATTTAAATCAAATGAAAGTCCAATACATTCTACAAAGCTAATTGAATCAAATGAAAGTCAAACACATTCAAACAAAGCTATTTGAATCAAATGAGAGTCAAATAAATTCAAACAAAGCTAATTAAATCAAATAAAAATAAAATACATTCTACAAAGCTAATTAAATCAAATGAAAGTCAAACACATTCAAACAAAGCCTTTTAAATCAAATGAAAGTCAAACACTCAAAAATAGCTTTTTAATTTAAATGAAAGTCAAACACATTCAAACAAAGCTATATAAATCAAATGAAAGTGAAATGCATTCTACAAAGCAAATTGAATTAAATGAAATTCATACACATTTAAACAAAGCTATTTGAATCAAATGACAGTGTAATACATTCTACAAAGCTAATTGAATCAATTGAAAGTATAACACATTCAAACAAAGCTATTTGAATCAATTGAAAGTCAAATACATTCTACAAAGCTGATGGAATCAAATGAAAGTCAAACACATTCAAACAAAGCTAATTGAATCAAATGAAAGCCAAATACGTTCTACAAAGCTAATTGAATCAATTAAAAGTGAAACACATTCAAACAAAGCTATTTGAATCAAATGAGAGTCAAATACATTCAAACAAAGCTAATTAAATCAAATAAAAGTCAAATACATTCTACAAAGCTAATTGAATCAAATGAAAGTCAGATACATTCTACAAAGCTAATTGAATCAAATGAAAGTCAAACACATTCAAACAAAGCTAATTGAATCAAATGAAAGTCAAATACATTCAACAAAGCTAATTGAATCAAATGAAAGTCAAACACATTCAAACAAAGCTAATTGAATCAAATGAAAGTCAAGCACATTAACAAAGCTATTTGAATTAAATGAGAGTCAAATACATTCAAACAAAGCTAATTAAATCAAATAAAAGTCTAATACATTCTACAAAGTTAATTGAATTAAATTAAAGTCAAACACATTCAAACAAAGCTAATTGAATCAAATGAAAGTCAAACACATTCAAACAAAGATTTCGAATCAAATGAATGTCAAATACATTCTACAAAGCTAATTGAATCAAATGAAAGTCAAACACGTTCAAATAAAGCTATTTAAATCAAATGAAAGTCCAATACATTCTACAAAGCTAATTGAATCAAATGAAAGTCAAACACATTCAAACAAAGCTATTTGAATCAAATGAGAGTCAAATAAATTCAAACAAAGCTAATTAAATCAAATAAAAATAAAATACATTCTACAAAGCTAATTAAATCAAATGAAAGTCAAACACATTCAAACAAAGCCTTTTAAATCAAATGAAAGTCAAACACTCAAAAAAAGCTTTTTAATTTAAATGAAAGTCAAACACATTCAAACAAAGCTATATAAATCAAATGAAAGTGAAATGCATTCTACAAAGCAAATTGAATTAAATGAAATTCATACACATTTAAACAAAGCTATTTGAATCAAATGACAGTGTAATACATTCTACAAAGCTAATTGAATCAATTGAAAGTATAACACATTCAAACAAAGCTATTTGAATCAATTGAAAGTCAAATACATTCTACAAAGCTGATGGAATCAAATGAAAGTCAAACACATTCAAACAAAGCTAATTGAATCAAATGAAAGCCAAATACGTTCTACAAAGCTAATTGAATCAAATAAAAGTGAAACACATTCAAACAAAGCTATTTGAATCAAATGAGAGTCAAATACATTCAAACAAAGCTAATTAAATCAAATAAAAGTCAAATACATTCTACAAAGCTAATTGAATCAAATGAAAGTCAGATACATTCTACAAAGCTAATTGAATCAAATGAAAGTCAAACACATTCAAACAAAGCTAATTGAATCAAATGAAAGTCAAATACATTCAACAAAGCTAATTGAATCAAATGAAAGTCAAACACATTCAAACAAAGCTAATTGAATCAAATGAAAGTCAAGCACATTAACAAAGCTATTTGAATTAAATGAGAGTCAAATACATTCAAACAAAGCTAATTAAATCAAATAAAAGTCTAATACATTCTACAAAGCTAATTGAATTAAATTAAAGTCAAACACATTCAAACGAAGCTAATTGAATCAAATGAAAGTCAAACACATTCAAACAAAGATTTCGAATCAAATGAATGTTAAATACATTCTACAAAGCTAATTGAATCAAATGAAAGTCAAACACGTTTAAATAAAGCTATTTAAATCAAATGAAAGTCAAATACATTCTACAAAGCTAATTGAATCAAATGAAAGTCAAACACATTCGAACAAAGCTTTTTGAATCAAATGAGGGTCAAATAAATTCAAACAAAGCTAATTAAATCACATAAAAGTAAAATACATTCTACAAAGCTAATTGAATCAAATGAAAGTCAAACACATTCAAACAAAGCCTTTTAAATCAAATGAAAGTCAAACACATTCAAAAAAAACTTTTTAATTTAAATGAAAGTCAAACACATTCAAACAAAGCTATATAAATCAAATGAAAGTGAAATGCATTCTACAAAGCAAATTGAATTAAATGAAATTCAAACACATTCAAACAAAGCTATTTGAATCAAATGACGGTCAAATACATTCTACAAAGCTAATTGAATCAATTGAAAGTCAAACACATTCAAACAAAGCTATTTGAATTAAATGAAAGTCAAATACATTCTAAAAAGCTAATTGAATCAAATGAAAGTCAAACACATTCAAACAAAGCTAATTGAATCAAATGAAAGTCAAACACAGTCAAACAAATCTATTTGAATTAAATGAAAGTCAAATACATTCTGCAAAGCTAATTGAATCAAATGAAAGTCAAACACATTCAAACAAAGCTAATTGAATCAAATGAAAGTCAAACACATTCAAACAAATCTATTTAAATTAAATGAAAGTCAAATACATTCAACAAAGCTAATTGAATCAAATGAAAGTCAAACACATTCAAACAAAGCTAATTGAATCAAATGAAAGTGAAATACATTCAACAAAGCTAATTGAATCAAATGAAAGTCAAACACTTTCAAACAAAGCTAATTGAATCCAATGAAAGTCAAATACATTCTACAAAGATAATTGAATCAAATAAAGTCAAATACATTCAAACAAAGCTATTTGAATAAAATGAAAGTCAAACACATTTAAACAAAGCTATTTGAATCAAATGAGTGTCAAATACATTCAAACAAAGCTAATTAAATCAAATAAAAGTCTAATACATTCTACAAAGCTAATTGAATTAAATTAAAGCCAAACACATTCAAACAAAGCTAATTAAATCAAATGAAAGTCAAGCACATTAACAAAGCTATTTGAATCAAATGAGAGTCAAATACATTCAAACAAAGCTAATTAAATCAAATAAAAGTCTAATACATTCTACAAAGCTAATTGAATTAAATTAAAGTCAAACACATTCAAACGAAGCTAATTGAATCAAATGAAAGTTAAACACATTCAAACAAAGATTTCGAATCAAATGAATGTTAAATACATTCTACAAAGCTAATTGAATCAAATGTAAGTCAAACACGTTCAAATAAAGCTATTTAAATCAAATGAAAGTCAAATACATTCTACAAAGCTAATTGAATCAAATGAAAGTCAAACACATTCAAACAAAGCTTTTTGAATCAAATGAGGGTCAAATAAATTCAAACAAAGCTAATTAAATCAAATAAAAGTAAAATACATTCTACAAAGCTAATTGAATCAAATGAAAGTCAAACACATTCAAACAAAGCCTTTTAAATCAAATGAAAGTCAAACACATTCAAAAAAAACTTTTTAATTTAAATGAAAGTCAAACACATTCAAACAAAGCTATATAAATCTAATGAAAGTGAAATGCATTCTACAAAGCAAATTGAATTAAATGAAATTCAAACACATTCAAACAAATCTATTTGAATCAAATGACGGTCAAATACATTCTACAAAGCTAATTGAATCAATTGAAAGTCAAACACATTCAAACAAAGCTATTTGAATTTAATGAAAGTCAAATACATTCTACAAAGCTAATTGAATCAAATGAAAGTCAAACACATTCAAACAAAGCTAATTGAATCAAATGAAAGTCAAACACAGTCAAACAAATCTATTTGAATTAAATGAAAGTCAAATACATTCTACAAAGCTAATTGAATCAAATGAAAGTCAAACACATTCAAATAAAGCTATTTAAATCAAATGAAAGTCCAATACATTCTACAAAGCTAATTGAATCAAATGAAAGTCAAACACATTCAAACAAAGCTATTTGAATCAAATGAGAGTCAAATAAATTCAAACAAAGCTAATTAAATCAAATAAAAGTCTAATACATTCTACAAAGCTAATTGAATTAAATTAAAGTCAAACACATTCAAACAAAGCTAATTGAATCAAATGAAAGTCAAACACATTCAAACAAAGATTTCGAATCAAATGAAAGTCAAATACATTCTACAAAGCTAATTGAATCAAATGAAAGTCAAACACATTCAAACAAAGCTAATTGAATTATCTGAAAGTCAAATACATTCAACAAAGCGAATTGAATCAAATGAAAGTCAAACACATTCAAACAAAGCTAATTGAATCAAATGAGAGTCAAATACATTCAAACAAAGCTAATTAAATCAAATAAAAGTCTAATACATTCTACAAAGCTAATTGAATTAAATTAAAATCAAACACATTCAAACAAAGCTAATTGAATCAAATGAAAGTCAAACACATTCAAACAAAGATTTCGAATCAAATGAAAGTCAAATACATTCTACAAAGCTAATTGAATCAAATGAAAGTCAAACACATTCAAATAAAGCTATTTAAATCAAATGAAAGTCAAATACATTCTACAAAGCTAATTGAATCAAATGAAAGTCAAACACATTCAAACAAAGCTATTTAAATCAAATGAGAGTGAAATAAATTCAAACAAAGCTAATTAAATCAAATAAAAATAAAATACATTCTACAAAGCTAATTGAATCAAATGAAAGTCAAACACATTCAAACAAAGCCTTTTAAATCAAATAAAAGTCAAACACATTCAAAAAAAGCTTTTTAATTTAAATGAAAGTCAAACACATTAAAACAAAGCTATATAAATCAAATGAAAGTGAAATGCATTCTACAAAGCAAATTGAATTAAATGAAATTCATAAACATTTAAACAAAGCTATTTGAATCAAATGACAGTCAAATACATTCTACAAAGCTAATTGAATCAATTGAAAGTCAAACACATTCAAACAAAGCTATTTGAATCAATTGAAAGTCAAATACATTCTACAAAGCTGATGGAATCAAATGAAAGTCAAACACATTCAAACAAAGCTAATTGAATCAAATGAAAGCCAAATACGTTCTACAAAGCTAATTGAATCAAATAAAAGTGAAACACATTCAAACAAATCTATTTGAATCAAATGAGAGTCAAATACATTCAAACAAAGCTAATTAAATCAAATAAAAGTCAAATACATTCTACAAAGCTAATTGAATCAAATAAAAGTCAAATATATTCTACAAAGCTAATTGAATCAAATGAAAGTCAAACACATTCAAACAATGCTAATTGAATCAAATGAAAGTCAAATACATTCAACAAAGCTAATTGAATCAAATGAAAGTCAAACACATTCAAACAAAGCTAATTGAATCAAATGAAAGTCAAGCACATTAACAAAGCTATTTGAATCAAATGACAGTCAAATACATTCAAACAAAGCTAATTAAATCAAATAAAAGTCTAATACATTCTACAAAGCTAATTGAATTAAATTAAAGTCAAACACATTCAAACAAAGCTAATTGAATCAAATGAAAGTCAAACACATTCAAACAAAGATTTTGAATCAAATGAAAGTTAAATACATTCTACAAAGCTAATTGAATCAAATGAAAGTCAAACACATTCAAATAAAGCTATTTAAATCAAATGAAAGTCAAATACATTCTACAAAGCTAATTGAATCAAATGAAAGTCAAACACATTCAAACAAAGCTATTTGAATCAAATGTGAGTCAAATAAATTCAAACAAAGCTGATTAAATCAAATAAAAGTAAAATACATTCTACAAAGGTAATTGAATCAAATGAAAGTCAAACACATTCTAACAAAGCCTTTTAAATCAAATGAAAGTCAAACACATTCAAAAAAAGCTTTTTAATTTAAATGAAAGTCAAGCATATTCAAACAAAGCTATATAAATCAAATGAAAGTGAAATGCATTCTACAAAGCAAATTGAATTAAATGAAATTCAAACACATTCAAACAACGCTATTTGAATCAAATGACGGTCAAATACATTCTACAAAGCTAATTGAATCAATTGAAAGTCAAACACATTCAAACAAAGCTATTTGAATTAAATGAAAGTCAAATACATTCTACAAAGCTACTTGAATCAAATGAAAGTCAAACACATTCAAACAAAGCTAATTGAATCAAATGAAAGTCAAACACATTCAAACAAATCTATTTGAATTAAATGAAAGTCAAATACATTCTACAAAGCTAATTGAATCAAATGAAAGTCAAACACATTCAAACAAAGCTAATTGAATCAAATGAAAGTCAAACACATTCAAACAAATCTATTTAAATTAAATGAATGTCAAATACATTCTACAAAGCTAATTGAATCAAATGAAAGTCAAACACATTAAAACAAAGCTATTTGAATCAAATGAAAGTCAAATACATTCTACAAAGCAAATTGAAACAAATGAAAGTCAAACACAGTCAAACAAAGTTATTTGAGTCAAATGAAAGTCAAATACATTCTACAAAGCTAATTGAATCAAATGAAAGTCAAATACATTCAAATAAAGCTATTTGAATCAAATGAAAGTCAAATACATTCTACAAAGCTAATTGAATCAAATGAAAGTCAAACACATTCAAACAAAGCTATTTGAATCAAATAAAAGTTAAATACGTTCTACAAAGCTAATTGTATCAAATGAAAGTCAAACGCAATCAAATAAAGCTATTTGAGTCAAATGAAAGTCAAACACATGCAAACAAAGTTGTTTAAATTAAATGAAAGTGAAATGTATTCTACAAAGCTAATTGAATCAAATGAAAGTCAAACACATTCAAACAAAGCTAATTGAATCAAATGAAAGTCAAATACATTCAACAAAGCTAATTGAATCAAATGAAAGTCAAACACGTTCAAACAAAGCTAATTGAAGCAAATGAAAGTCAAATACATTCTACAAAGCTAATTGAATCAAATAAAGTCAAACACATTCAAACAAAGCTATTTGAATAAAATGAAAGTCAAACACATTTAAACAAAGCTATTTGAATCAAATGAGAGTCAAATACATTCAAACAAAGCTGATTAAATCAAATAAAAGTCTAATACATTCTACAAAGCTAATTGAATTAAATTAAAGTCAAACACATTCAAACAAAGCTTATTGAATCAAATGAAAGTCAAACACATTCAAACAAAGCTATTTAAATCAAATGAAAGTCAAATACATTCAAACAAATCTATTTAAATTAAATGAATGTCAAATACATTCTACAAAGCTAATTGAATCAAATGAAAGTCAAACACATTAAAACAAAGCTATTTGAATAAAATGAAAGTCAAATACGTTCTACAAAGCAAATTGAAACAAATGACAGTCAAACACAGTCAAACAAAGTTATTTGAGTCAAATGAAAGTCAAATACATTCTACAAAGCTAATTGAATCAAATGAAAGTCAAACACATTCAAACAAAGCTAATTGAATCAAATGAAAGTCAAATACATTCAACAAAGCTAATTGAATCAAATGAAAGTCAAACACATTCAAACAAAGCTAATTGAATCAAATGAAAGTCAAACATATTCAAACAAAGCTATTTGAATCAAATGAAATTTAAATACGTTCTACAAAGCTAATTGTATCAAATGAAAGTCAAACACAATCAAATAAAGCTATTTGAGTCAAATGAAAGTCAAACACATTCAAACAAAGTTGTTTAAATTAAATGAAAGTGAAATGTATTCTACAAAGCTAATTAAATCAAATGAAAGTCAAACACATTCAAACAAAGCTAATTGAATCAAATGAAAGTCAAATACATTCAACAAAGCTAATTGAATCAAATGAAAGTCAAACACGTTCAAACAAAGCTAATTGAATCAAATGAAAGTCAAATAAATTCTACAAAGCTAATTGAATCAAATAAAGTCAAACACATTCAAACAAAGCTATTTGAATAAAATGAAAGTCAAACACATTTAAACAAAGCTATTTGAATCAAATGAGAGTCAAATACATTCAAACAAAGCTAATTAAATCAAATAAAAGTCTAATACATTCTACAAAGTTAATTGAATTAAATTAAAGTCAAACACATTCAAACAAAGCTAATTGAATCAAATGAAAGTAAAATACATTCAACAAAGCTAATTGAATCAAATGAAAGTCAAACACATTCAAATAAAGCTATTTAAACCAAATGAAAGTCAAATACATTCTACAAAGCTAATTGAATCAAATGAAAGTCAAATACATTCATACAAAGCTATTTAAATCAAATGAGAGTCAAATAAATTCAAACAAAGCTAATTAAATCAAATAAAAATAAAATACATTCTACAAAAGCTAATTGAATCAAATGAAAGTCAAACACATTCAAACAAAGCCTTTTAAATCAAATGAAAGTCAAACACATTCAAAAAAAGCTTTTTAATTTAAATGAAAGTCAAACACATTAAAACAAAGCTATATAAATCAAATGAAAGTGAAATGCATTCTACAAAGCAAATTGAATTAAATGAAATTCATACACATTTAAACTAAGCTATTTGAATCAAATGACAGTCAAATACATTCTACAAAGCTAATTGAATCAATTGAAAGTCAAACACATTCAAACAAAGCTATTTGAATCAATTGAAAGTCAAATACATTCTACAAAGCTGATGGAATCAAATGAAAGTCAAACATATTCAAACAAAGCTAATTGAATCAAATGAAAGCCAAATACGTTCTACAAAGCTAATTGAATCAAATAAAAGTGAAACACATTCAAACAAATCTATTTGAATCAAATGAGAGTCAAATACATTCAAACAAAGCTAATTAAATCAAATAAAAGTCAAATACATTCTACAAAGCTAATTGAATCAAATGAAAGTCAAATATATTCTACAAAGCTAATTGAATCAAATGAAAGTCAAACACATTCAAACAATGCTAATTGAATCAAATGAAAGTCAAATACATTCAACAAAGCTAATTGAATCAAATGAAAGTCAAACACATTTAAACAAAGCTAATTGAATCAAATGAAAGTCAAGCACATTAACAAAGCTATTTGAATCAAATGAGAGTCAAATACATTCAAACAAAGCTAATTAAATCAAATAAAAGTCTAATACATTCTACAAAGCTAATTGAATTAAATTAAAGTCAAACACATTCAAACAAAGCTAATTGAATCAAATGAAAGTCAAACACATTCAAACAAAGATTTTGAATCAAATGAAAGTTAAATACATTCTACAAAGCTAATTGAATCAAATGAAAGTCAAACACATTCAAATAAAGCTATTTAAATCAAATGAAAGTCAAATACATTCTACAAAGCTAATTGAATCAAATGAAAGTCAAACACATTCAAACAAAGCTATTTGAATCAAATGAGAGTCAAATAAATTCAAACAAAGCTAATTAAATCAAATAAAAGTAAAATACATTCTACAAAGGTAATTGAATCAAATGAAAGTCAAACACATTCAAACAAAGCCTTTTAAATCAAATGAAAGTCAAACACATTCAAAAAAAGCTTTTTAATTTAAATGAAAGTCAAACACATTCAAACAAAGCTATATAAATCAAATGAAAGTGAAATGCATTCTACAAAGCAAATTGAATTAAATGAAATTCAAACACATTCAAACAACGCTATTTGAATCAAATGACGGTCAAATACATTCTACAAAGCTAATTGAATCAATTGAAAATCAAACACATTCAAACAAAGCTATTTGAATTAAATGAAAGTCAAATACATTCTACAAAGCTACTTGAATCAAATGAAAGTCAAACACATTCAAAACAAAGCTAATTGAATCAAATGAAAGTCAAACACATTCAAACAAATCTATTTGAATTAAATGAAAGTCAAATACATTCTACAAAAGCTAATTGAATCTAATGAAAGTCAAACACATTCAAACAAAGCTAATTGAATCAAATGAAAGTCAAAACACATTCAAACAAATCTATTTAAATTAAATGAATGTCAAATACATTCTACAAAGCTAATTGAATCAAATGAAAGTCAAAACACAGTCAAACAAAGTTATTTGAGTCAAATGAAAGTCAAATACATTCTACAAAGCTAATTGAATCAAATGAAAGTCAAACACATTCAAACAAAGCTATTTGAATCAAATAAAAGTTAAATACGTTCTACAAAGCTAATTGTATCAAATGAAAGTCAAACGCAATCAAATAAAGCTATTTCAGTCAAATGAAAGTCAAACACATTCAAACAAAGTTGTTTAAATTAAATAAAAGTGAATTGTATTCTATAATGCTAATTGAATCAAATGAAAGTTAAACGCATTCAAACAAAGCTATTTGAATCAAATGAGAGTCAAATACATTCTACAAAGCTAATTGAATCAAATGAAAGTCAAACACATTCAAACAAAGCTAATTGAATCAAATTAAAGTCAAATACATTCAACAAAGCTAATTGAATCAAATGAAAGTCAAACACATTCAAACAAAGCTAATTGAATCAAATGAAAGTCAAATACATTCTACAAAGCTAATTGAATCAAATGAAAGTCAAACACATTCAAACAAAGCTATTTGAATCAAATGAAATTTAAATACGTTCTACAAAGCTAATTGTATCAAATGAAAGTCAAACGCAATCAAATAAAGCTATTTGAGTCAAATAAAAGTCAAACACATGCAAACAAAGTTGTTTAAATTAAATGAAAGTGAAATGTATTCTACAAAGCTAATTGAATCAAATGAAAGTCAAACACATTCAAACAAAGCTAATTGAATCAAATGAAAGTCAAATACATTCAACAAAGCTAATTGAATCAAATGAAAGTCAAACACGTTCAAACAAAGCTAATTGAAGCAAATGAAAGTCAAATACATTCTACAAAGCTAATTGAATCAAATAAAGTCAAACACATTCAAACAAAGCTATTTGAATAAAATGAAAGTCAAAGACATTTAAACAAAGCTATTTGAATCAAATGAGAGTCAAATACATTCAAACAAAGCTAATTAAATCAAATAAAAGTCTAATACATTCTACAAAGCTAATTGAATTAAATTAAAGTCAAACACATTCAAACGAAGCTAATTGAATCAAATGAAAGTCAAACACATTCAAACAAAGATTTCGAATCAAATGAAAGTCAAATACATTCTACAAAGCTAATTGAATCAAATGAAAAGTCAAACACACTCAAATAAAGCTATTTAAATCAAATGAAAGTCCAATACATTCTAAAAAGCTAATTGAATCAAATGAAAGTCAAACACATTCAAACAAAGCTATTTGTATCAAACGAGAGTCAAATAAATTCAAACAAAGCTAATTAAATCAAATAAAAATAAAATACATTCTACAAAGCTAATTGAATCAAATGAAAGTCAAACACATTCAAACAAAGCCTTTTAAATCAAATGAAAGTGAAACACTCAAAAAAAGCTTTTTTAATTTAAATGAAAGTCAAACACATTCAAACAAAGCTATATAAATCAAATGAAAGTGAAATGCATTCTACAAAGGCAAATTGAATTAAATGAAATTCATACACATTTAAACAAAGCTATTTGAATCAAATGACAGTCAAATACATTCTACAAAGCTAATTGAATCAATTGAAAGTCAAACACATTCAAACAAAGGTATTTGAATCAATTGAAAGTCAAATACATTCTACAAAGCTGATGGAATCAAATGAAAGTCAAACACATTCAAACAAAGCTAATTGAATCAAATGAAAGCCAAATATGTTCTACAAAGCTAATTGAATCAAATAAAAAGTGAAACACATTCAAACAAAGCTATTTAAATCAAATAAAAAGTCAAATACATTCTACAAAAGCTAATTGAATTAAATGAAAGTCAGATACATTCTACAAAGCTAATTGAATCAAATGAAAGTCAAACAACATTCAAACAAAGCTAATTGAATCAAATGAAAGTCAAATACATTCAACAAAGCTAATTGAATCAAATGAAAGTCAAACACATTCAGACAAAGCTAATTGAATCAAATGAAAGTCAAGCACATTAACAAAGCTATTTGAATCAAATGAGAGTTAACATTCAAACAAAGCTAATTAAATCAAATAAAAGTCTAATACATTCTACAAAGCTAATTGAATTAAATTAAAGTCAAACACATTCAAAAAAGCTAATTGAATCAAATGAAAGTCAAACACATCAAACAAAGATTTCGACTCAAATCATTCTACAAAGCTAATTGAATCAAATGAAAGTCAATTCAAATAAAGCTATTTAAATCAAAAAGTCAAATGCTAATTGAATCAAATGAAAGTCAAACACATTCAACAAAGCTTTTGAATCAAATGAGAGTCAAATAATTCAAACAAAGCTAATTAAATCAAATAAAAGTCTAATACATTCTACAAAGCTAATTGAATTAAATAAAGTCAAACACATTCAAACAAAGCTAATTGAATCAAATGAAAGTCAAACACATTCAAACAAAGATTTCGAATCAAATGAAAGTCAAACATTCTACAAAGCTAATTGAATCAAATGAAAGTCAAATACATTCTACAAAGCTAATTGAATCAAATGAAAGTCAAACACATTCAACAAAGCTATTTGAATCAAATGAGAGTCAAATAAATTCAAACAAAGCTATTAAATCAAATAAAAGTAAAATACATTCTACAAAGCTAATTGAATCAAATGAAAGTCAAACACATTCAAACAAAGCCTTTTAAATCAAATGAAAGTCAAACACATTCAAAAAAAGCTTTTTAATTTAAATGAAAGTCAAACACATTCAAACAAAGCTATATAAATCAAATGAAAGTGAAATGCATTCTACAAAGCAAATTGAATTAAATGAAATTCAAACACATTCAAACAAAGCTATTTGAATCAAATGACGGTCAAATACATTCTACAATTCTAATTGAATCAATTGAAAGTCAAACACATTCAAACAAAGCTATTTGAATTAAATGAAAGTCAAATACATTCTACAAAGCTAATTGAATCAAATGAAAGTCAAACACATTCAAACAAAGCTAATTGAATCAACAAATACATTCAACAAAGCTAATTTCAAGCTAATTGAATCAAATTCAAACATTAAACAAAGCTATTTGAATCAAATGAGAGTCAAATACATTCAAACAAAGCTAATTAAATCAAATAAAAGTCTAATACATTCTACAAAGCTAATTGAATTAAATTAAAGTCAAACACATTCAAACGAAGCTAATTGAATCAAATGGAAGTCAAACACATTCAAACAAAGATTTCGAATCAAATGAATGTTAAATACATTCTACAAAGCTAATTGTATCGAATGAAAGTCAAACACGTTCAAATAAAGCTATTTAAATCAAATGAAAGTCAAATACATTCAAACAAATCTATTTAAATTAAATGAATGTCAAATACATTCTACAAAGCTAATTGAATCAAATGAAAGTCAAACACATTCAAATAAAGCTAATTGAATCAAATGAAAGTCAAATACATTCAACAAAGCTAATTGAATCAAATGAAAGTCAAACACATTCAAACAAAGCTAATTGAATCAAATAAAAGTGAAACACATTCAAAGAAAGCTATTTGAATCAAATGAGAGTCAAATACATTCAAACAAAGCTAATTAAATCAAATAAAAGTCAAAACATTCTACAAAGCTAATTGAATCAAATGAAAGTCAATACATTCACAAAGCTAATTGAATCAAATGAAAGTCAAACATTCAAACAAAGCTAATTGAATCAAATGAAAGTCAAATACATTCAACAAAGCTAATTGAATCAAATGAAAGTAAAACACATTCAAACATAGCTAATTGAATCAAATGAAAGTCAAGCACATTCAAACAAAGCTATTTGAATCAAATGAGAGTCAAATACATTCAAACAAAGCTAATTAAATCAAATAAAAGTCTAATACATTCTACAAGCTAATTGAATTAAATTAAAGTCAAACACATTCAAACAAAGCTAATTGAATCAAATGAAAGTCAAACACATTCAAACAAAGATTTCGAATCAAATGAAAGTCAAATACATTCTACAAAGCTAATTGAATCAAATGAAAGTTAAACACAATAAAGCTATTTAAATCAAATGAAAGTCAAATACATTCTACAAGCTAATTGGATCAAATGAAAGTCAAACACATTCAAACAAAGCTATTTGAATCAAATGAGAGTCAAATAAATTCAAACAAAGCTAATTAAATCAAATAAAAATAAATACATTCTACAAAGCTAATTTAATCAAATGAAAGTCAAACACATTCAAACAAAGCCTTTTAAATCAAATGAAAGTCAAACACATTCAAAAAAGCTTTTTAATTTAAATGAAAGTCAAACACATTCAAACAAAGCTATGTAAATCAAATGAAAGTGAAATGCATTCTACAAAGCAAATTAAATTAAATGAAATTCAAACACATTCAAACAAGCTATTTGAATCAAATGGTCAAATACATTCTACAAAGCTAATTGAATCAATTGAAAGTCAAACACATTCAAACAAAGCTATTTGAATCAATTGAAAGTCAAATACATTATACAAAGCTGATGGAATCAAATGAAAGTCAAACACATTCAAACAAAGCTATTTGAATCAAATGAAAGCCAAATACGTTCTACAAAGCTAATTGAATCAAATAAAAGTGAAACACATTCAAAGAAAGCTATTTGAATCAAATGAGAGTCAAATACATTCAAACAAAGCTAATTAAATCAAATAAAAGTCAAATACATTCTACAAAGCTAATTGAATCAAATGAAAGTCAAATACATTCTACAAAGCTAATTGAATCAAATGAAAGTCAAACACATTCAAACAAAGCTAATTGAATCAAACAAATACATTCAACAAAGCTAATTGAATCAAATGAAAGTAATTTCAAACATAGCTAATTGAATCAAATGAAAGTCAAGCACATTCAAACAAAGCTATTTGAATCAAATGAGAGTCAAATACATTCAAACAAAGCTAATTAAATCAAATAAAAGTCTAATACATTCTACAAAGCTAATTGAATTAAATTAAAGTCAAACACATTCAAACAAAGCTAATTGAATCAAATGAAAGTCAAACATTCAAACAAAGATTTCGAATCAAATGAAAGTCAAATACATTCTACAAAGCTAATTGAATCAAATGAAAGTCAAACACATTCAAATAAAGCTATTTAAATCAAATGAAAGTGAATCAAATGAAAGTCAAACACATTCAAACAAAGCTATTTGAATCAAATGAGAGTCAAATAAATTCAAACAAAGCTAATTAAATCAAATAAAAGTAAAATACATTCTACAAAGCTAATTGAATCAAATGAAAGTCAAATACATTCAAACAAAGCCTTTTAAATCAAATGAAAGTCAAACACATTCAAAAAAAGCTTTTTAATTTACATGAAAGTCAAACACATTCAAACAAAGCTATATAAATCAAATCAAAGTGAAATGCATTCTACAAAGCAAATTGAATTAAATTAAATTCAAACACATTCAAACAAAGCTATTTGAATCAAATGACGGTCAAATACATTCTACAAAGCTAATTGAATCAATTGAAAGTCAAACACATTCAAACAAAGCTATTTGAATTAAATGAAAGTAAAATACATTCTACAAAGCTAATTGAATCAAATGAAAGTCAAACATGTTTATGGGTTTTCTGATGTCCTGCGGGAGAGTTACAATTCCGAGACTGGAACCGGACGCCTGTACCTGCAAAATAACGGAGACTCCTGAGAGCTCCGCCTCCAACGGTCAAGTTAGTACCTGATTAAGGAGTAATTAATACGGAATTTAAAGTAATAAGATCTCTCTAGGTGAGAGTGTTTAATGTTGGTAATCTGCGTTGTTAGCGAGATTAGCCGGCTATTAGTGTTCCGTAATGTTTCTGTTCTGTTCCGTTCTTCAGGTGAGATTAGTTGCTTGATCAATTGCTCTCTTAATTGCTTGATCCCTGGATTAATGAGGATTAATTAAGTATTTATAGTCTTGAGAAGCGTGCCACTCTCTAGGTTTAGGGTAAACCTAGGGCTGACCGGGCCCTAGACAGGATTGGGCCTTGTTGGCCGGTTTTCCCATTTGGCATGGGTGGACACGTGGCGTGCCTCGATTGGTCCGTAGAGGACGTATCTGTGATTGACATGTGGCAGGCTCCTATTGGCCTACGTGAAGGACACGTGGCGGAACCTGGTTGGTCCACTTGTCAGACGGTGATTGGTGGATAAAAATCCCCTAATCATTTGCCCCTCACAGGTGGCACGTGACTGGTCACGTGTCGCCTGTGACAGGTGTCGCATGGTGACAGGCGACGGCCTGCTACAGGTGTCACCTTGCAAACGGCCGAGATATTTTCCCGCCCAAATTTTGAATTTGGAAGCGACCCTTCGCCTTCTCACTTTGCCTATATAAGGAAGTGCTGACTTCGGTCATTTTCACATTTGAGAACTTTGCGAGAACATTCGGACCCCTGAACTTGCTCTGACATTTCGGACCTTTTCTGCCTACCGCCTGTTCTGACAAGCCGACTGCACCGGATTTCCAGAACTTCATCAACCGTCACTCGTTCAGGTAACTCAGTTCTCTTACTCTTAATTTTCTTTTTAATTTTTGAAATGGCACCACGGAAGCACACGACACGACCTAAGTTAGTGATCAGCCGGTCACCGGGGACGGCTGAATCTAGGACTAGGAGTGCCGCCTGCCCTTTTCTGGACCCATCTTTTCCCTTTATACAAAGTCCGACTGTATCTGTGTCTATGCAGAACGTGATGGCCAGAACAAAAAAGACTGCTATGATCTCAAACTCGGACGGCTCCTCCCAAAGGGTGCTCATTAGTGAAACATCTGACCAGGCGCTAGATGTAGAAGTGAAACGAGGCGACTGCCAAGCCGACAGTTCTGAGAGAGGGGTCAAGGTGGTCCCTTCCCATTTGACCGTTGATATGTCTAATTTTCCTCCTGCTCCTTCTAAGGGAGAGGAGGCGGGCCCCTCTGGGAGAGGGGAGGAGTCGTCCTCTTCGGACTCGTCAGAGGACGAGTCCGAGTCCAGCTCTTCTGGCCACAGTTCTCCAGGCTCAGAAGAAAGAAACAGCCGCCTACAAGAGGCGAGGCTTTCTCATGCAGTTGAGAAGGGGGACAATTGGGCGGAGCCGTCCGCCTCTTACAGAGAGGAAAACGCCCCCTACTACTGCATGGTACCCCTGGGCCGGATCGCAACCATGCAAGACAAAGTGGAGAGCTTTATTGCTAACCACAGAATGGGCCCGAAATTTTTACTGTTCGTGCCGGATCCAGAAGACACTGTCGTCTGGCCGGCTGGTACCAGCTATGATGACGGCTGCTTTGGCTGCTATGTGGCGGCCATCAAAGCTGGACTGCGCTTCCCATTACATCCGGCTGTTCAGCGGATTTTAGATGGTATGATTTGGGGTTATGACAGTTAGCCCCCAACTCTTGGGTAAACGTACTCGGCTATGTGGCCGGGTGCGAAAAGTACGGGGTGGAGCCAAGCTTTGAGGCTTTCGCCCACATGAACTATCTCAGCCGGACCCCTAAGTCGGGAGGTACCGGCTGGTATCAATTAACAAGCCATAGGGGTTACCTCATGACGAGAGGTAAAGCGAACAAATGGAAGGGACTGGCGGAACACCTTCCTTATCATCGAGGGTTCAGACACGGAGCTGAACCAACGCTTTAACAAGTGGAATAGGGATCCACCTCTTCTCGCAGGCGGCCGCAGCATGCCACCTGTTCCCCCAAAGGCTAAAAAAGAGATCCTAGACAAAGGACTCTTCAAAGTAGAGACTAGGGTGAACTCTACTTCCGGGGTTCGAGAGCAAGTACCCCTAAACTGCGTCCCGAGCTTCAAGTGGCTCTATGAAGAGTACTTTTTGGCCGCCTGTGGCCTCAGCAGTCGGTGCTCTAGAGGTAGCCGGCCTGTCAAATACTCTGTTTTTTCAAGCTTTGTTTACTTGGAATCTTTACTAACTTTGCTGTTTATTTTTTGCAGCTGACGCCATGAGTAAAATAACAGCATCCAAGACTGCGGCGGCCATGTTGCGGGCCTCTCTCATGCAACAGTCTTGTACCGACTCCCCCAACAAGGGGGCACCCTTGGTAGGCTTCGAAAACTTCCTCTTTTAAGAGTTGTCTTATGCATATACTAACTCTTTTTATTTTCAGTCGGGCACTCCAAGAGCTTCTTCCTCGCAACAGCCGGACCCCAAGGCCCGGAGGACGACTGTTGCAAGCTCTCCTGGGTCTTCCAGGAAAACAGTGGCGGCTGAGAAGCAGCCGGCCACTTCTTCTAAAACCCCGGCGGGGCCGCCTAGAAGTATGGACAATTACTTGTAAAAATTTTTGAACTTGCTTCCTTCTTGACTAGGTCTAACTTGCTTTTTTACGCTTGATGCAGCCGGCCCTCAGGGGCTTGACTTGGTTGAGGTAGCCAAGTCCATGATCAAAGTAGTTCCTCCATCTGAAAGGGAGGCGGTCAGGGGTGCCGGCACCCTTGACCTTGATGGGATTGCAGGGGTCCTTGCTGAGGTATACTTTTTTGAGTATTTGAATTCCAGGACGCCTGTTATCTTTTTTGTTTGGAAACTGACGCCTGTTTTCTTTTTGTACTTAGGCCCTGCTCCGAGTTAACAGCCTTCGCAAGCCGCTTGATCGGAAAAACAAAGAGGTAAAGGCTGCAAAAGCTATGGCCGCCTCCAACTGTGATAAGGCAATGTTTCAAATTGCCCAAAATGAAGTACTGACCATTGATATTCTTTATTATCAGGCGCAGGCTACCGCCGCTGTTCGGGCTCAGTTAGAGGCGGCCCAGAAGAAGAATGACGAGCTGGAGGCGACCATCACAAATCTTAAGGCCGAGCTGAAACCTCTTCGCCAAAAAATGCACTCTTACGAAGCCATGGAGAAATCCTTGGCCAACGTAAAAGAACGCCTGGTGAGCCAAGAGAAGAGTCTTACCCAAGAGCTCTCGGAAAAGGCCGAGCAAGAGAAGAAAGAGCTCGTCCGGGAGATGGTGGAAGACTCCGCTCAAATCCAGCGCATGACCTGGGCCGCCTGTTCCCCAATGCCGACTTTGCCTCATGGGAAAGAACGTACCGCCAGTGTTCGGAAACATATAATCAAGAGATCCTGGCGGCTGCTGAAGAAGAGGCGTTGGGAGATGCGTTGGAGGAGGAGGAAGAGCCGGTTGTGGCGCTTGTGCCACTTGGGGGTAAGGCATCAAAAGAGGATGCAGCTGAAGCCGAGTCCAGCAAGAAGAGTGCTGACCAGCGGCAGCTGCTAATACTGAACTGCCCCCTTCTTAAGCTTAATGTATATTTTCCACGGCCTGCGTGCCGTTTGCTTTGTATTTACCCGGCCAGGGGGCCGGGGCTTTGAATATTTTGCTGGTCTTTAATGACCGGCTTATTTTTAATCAAATTTTTTGTTTTGCTTCAAATTGGTCTAAGTATTGCATATCTAATATCCCATTGTTCACTAGACCGACTGTTGTACATGGCCGAACGTTGCAGACAGGTACAAATAGTAAGTACGCCGCCTATGCCCCTGGACGACTGGTTGTCTGTTTCCAGGATAGACGATCAGTCGACCATTTATTCAATCGGTATTCGAACTATTTTGTCTAGATCCTTTTTAGGCAGGCGTGCCTGTCTTTTTGTAATTTTAACCAAGTAGGAAAGTGGTCTGGCCAAGTAAATAGTAATACCTAGTCGCCAAGGAATTAAGTAAGTAGGATAACAAGCGGCGGGTACCGGTTGTTTCCCTTTATTGCCAATGTTGGCTTTTAACTCGTAATTTGTTAACCTAGCAAGAGTAGTGGTTGAGAGTCCCTGTTTGTTAAAAACAGGCGGACGACTCATACCTTTTAGGCTCCATACTAAGTTTGAGTGACTATTAAGTTAACATAGGAGTTACTTAGTCTTCGTCACACTCTAGATTGAATAGTAGAGGCACCAGGCGGCGGAGGCCGGCTGATCCTCTTGATTTGCCAATGTTTGTTGGCTATTAACTCAATAGGTTACTTAGTAGGAATAGGGGTTTGAGTGCCCTTGTTTGTTAAAAACAGGCGGACGACTCAAACCTTTTAGGTTCCATACCAAATTTGAAGGAGTGACTATGAGTTAACGTTGGAGCTACTCAGTCGCCGTCACTTTTGTTTGAGAAGTAGAGGTACCAGGCGGCGTAGGCCGGCTAGACCCCTTGATTCGCCAATGTTTGTTGGCTATTAACTCAATAGGTACCCCCTGCATTTATCCCAAGTAATACAGGCGGTCATCTGACTCAGATGTCAACTGCTACCACTGATTTGGTTAGTGATAGAGTTTTCCTTGTCTCTAAAACGGCTACGTGGTTGCCCTTGAGGACAGTCGTATAGGTGCCGTGTAATTAGTTTATAGAACAATGTTCCACCCAAAAGGGAGCTGCTCTCTGCGACGAATTTCATCCGGAGGGATGCCGTCGGACGCCTGCTATGATGTTGGGACAGGTCGTATTAGTTTTTGTAGATTTGATCAGTTGGCTTGGCGCCTGGTCTGATCATTCGGCCGGTGGCCTTGGTAAGTTCTTGGTGAACATAGATGCTAAGTAAAAGAAGGGTAGCCTCCTGTTAGGCACAGGGTCGGCCAGGCCCTAATCTTTTTAGCTTTGTGAGTAAAATACTCAATGGAGAGTAGCCGACTGTAAAGGTACAGACGGCATGCCCCTCTGAAGATAGAGTGAAAAACTCAATGGAGAGTAGCCGACTGTAAAGGTACAGAAGGCATGCCCCTCTGAAGATAGAGTGAAAAACTCAATGGAGAGTAGCCGACTGTAAAGGTACAGACGGCATGCCCCTCGTAATACAAAATTGAATAGTAAGTGCAAACTTTATTAAGTAGCTCTTTACTTTACATCATTCAGAAGAAATATTTTTTAAGATTATCTACATTCCAAGTTCGAGGCAACGGTTGTCCGTCTGGTGTTTCCAGATGGTAGGTACCGTCCCTGACTTCCTCATAGATTCGGTAGGGTCCTTCCCAGTTGGGAGTTAGTTTGCCAGACTCATTAGCCCTACCAACTGCTTCCATTTTTCTAAGTACAAAGTCTCCTACCTTGAGTGGACGCCTGTGTACTTTTTTGTTGTATGATCTAGTCATTCTCAGGCGATAGATCTCATGGCGCAAAACAGCATTGCGCCTCTTTTCAGGAAGTGAGTCTAATGCCAGGCGCATGGCTTCCCAGTTTGCCTCTTCGTCATATAGCATTACTCGAAGAGTCGGCTCGTAGTGTTCTATTGGAAGAACAGCTTCCGCACCGTAAGTTAGGAGGAATGGAGTTTTTCAAGTCGCCCTTTTTCAGTCGTCCTAATGGCCCAGAGAACATGTGGTAGTTCATCCGCCCATAGGCCGCCTGCTCGTTCAATCTTTTTCTTGAGACCGTCTGAGATGATTTTATTAAAGGCTTCTACCTGGCCGTTTGCTTGTGGACGGCCGACAGATGCAAAGTAGTGTGCAATTCCTTGGTCTCCCAACCAGCTTTTGAGAACAGGCGTCTCAAATTGGGGACCATTATCAAAAAACCATAGACATGGGAACCCCGAACCGAGTGATGACGTTTTTCCAAATGAATGAAATTACATCTTTCGTCTTGATTCCCTTTACAGCCTCCGCCTCTACCCATTTAGTGAAGTAGTCAACGGCAACAAGTATATACCTTCTGCCGCCTGTAGCAGGCGTATATGGACCCAGAATGTCCATGCCCCACTTAGCAAACGGTAGTGGGCTGTGAATGGTGGTGAGGTCAGTAGCCGGACGGTGAATTAATTTGCCAAACCTTTGGCACTTGTCACATTTTTTCACCATCTCCATTGCATCTGCTTCCAAAGTAGGCCAAAAGTAGCCCTGCCGCCTTGCCCTTTGAGCAAGCATCCTACCACCTATATGAGAAGCACAGTAACCAGAGTGAAGATCATCTAGTATCTCTCGTCCCTTTTCAGGAGTAACACACTTTAAAAAGGGTTGAAGGTACCCCCTCTTGTGAAGTTCTCCCTGTATCATTTCAAAACAGGAGGCTCGTTTTTTCAGTGCTGCCGCCTGTTGAGGATCATCCGGCAGTGTACCGTTTGTCAGATATGCCCTGATTGAATCCATCCAGGTTGAGCTTCTGTCTAGGCTCGAAAGTAACTTCGAGGCTCTGTATTTCTATGGCCCATTTGATCATTCGTCCTTACGACTCCATGATGGTAAGGGGCCGCTTGATTGGTTGGTCTGTATACACGACGACTGCATGTGCCAAAAAGTAGGGCTTCAATTTTTTAACAGCCATGAAGAGTGCAAGACCAAATTTCTCCACTAGGGGATACCTCAACTCGGCATTTTTCAGTACGTGGCTGTCAAAGTAAACCGGGTGTTGACAGCCTTCCCTTTCAGCAAGGAGAACAGCGCTTAACGCATGATCAGAGACGGTCAGGTACATGTAGAGATCCTCTTTGGGCAAAGGGCTGACCAGCCTCGGCAAGGAATGCAAGTGAACTTTTAATTTCTGGAAGGCGGCCTCAGCATCCGGCCCCCATTCAAACCTTGCCTTTTTCTTAATTGCCTGGAAAAAGTATAGGCATTTGTCGCCTGATCGGCTTAGAAATCTTCCCAAGGCCGCCAGACAACCTGTTAACTTCTGAACCTCTCGGATGGTACGAGGCGACTGCATGTCGATGACCGCCTGCACCTTCTCAGGGTTCGCTTCTATTCCTCTCTGATTGATAAGGAATCCGAGAAATTTCCCAGACTCAACTCCAAATACACATTTCTTGGGATTGAGCATGACATGGTGCCGCCTGAGTGTGGCGAAAGTTTCTCGGAGGTCCGTTAGATGATCTTTCTGAAGTTTAGTCTTGACAATCATATCATCAATATATGCCTCGACGTTTCTCCCAATCTGATCAAAGAACACTGTGTTTATCATTCGTTGGAAGGTAGCCGGGGCATTCTTAAGACCAAACGGCATGACCGTGTAACAGTATAACCCCTAATCAGTGACGAAGGCCGTCTTCTCCTGATCTTTCTTCCATAAGGGAATTTGATGGAAACCAGAATAGGCGTCCATGAAACTCATCAAGGCATGGCCGGCTGTTGAGTCGACCAGATTATCAATTTTAGGCAGAGGGTAACTGTCTTTGGGGCACGCCTTGTTTAAGTCTGTGTAGTCTACACACATTCGCCAGGTGCCATTCGGCTTTTTAACAAGCACCACATTTGCAACCCAGTCTGGGAAGTAACATTGCCGAATGAACCCTGCATCAAGTAATTTTTTAACTTCGGCGGCTGCCGCCTGACTTCTTTCTTCGCCATGGTTCCGCTTCTTTTGCCGTACCGGCTTCTTTTTCGGATCCACAACGAGTTTATGTACCGCCAGATCAGGACTGATGCCTGGCATTTCATGGACTTCAAATGCAAAGATATCCTTGTATTCTTTCAATAGGTTATGAAAGTCGTCACCCAGGTTTCTCAGAGCAGTCTTCCCAACTTTGACTGTTCGGTCAGGACGTGAGTCGTCTAAGATCAGGTCCGAATGCTCACCAGCCGGCTGAGGGCGGAACTCATCCGGCCGCTCCTCCGCCAATGATTGCTATTTTCTTGCTTTTCTTGCGGACTCTGTCTGGGACGCCTTTCTCTTTTTGTCGCCTGTTTCTTGAACAGGCGTACTCTCCTTGATATTGTCAAGGTCTGTTTTTTCTCCACTTGACCCAGTGGCCATAACAGTGGGCTTGACATCCGAGAGATAGCACTCTCGGGCCATCCTCTGATCTCCCCTTAGGGAGCCGACTGTTCCATTATCCCTCTCAAACTTGAGCAACATAAGAGACGGGATTATAACAGCCTTGGAATTATTCAGGGTTGGTCGACCCAGAATCATGTTGTAGGCCGAGAGTTCCTCTACTACTAGGAACCGGACTACCATGTGTCGTCCTTCCCCTTTTTCGCCAAGGCGAATGGGCAAATCTACTCGTCCCAGTGGGTGGACGACTCCTCCTCCAAACCCTATTAAAGGGTGGGAGGCCGGATGTATGCAGTCCGTCTGATATTTCAGTTTTGACAGACATTTGCTGCTGATGAGATCTGAGGAGCTCCCGGTATCTATGAGGATTCGGCCAACTCTCTGGTTGGCCACTTTACATTCAATAACGAGAGGGTCGTCATGCGGCCCCCTTATTCCTCCTAGATCCTCTTCAGTGATGACAATCTCAGGAAATGTATATTTGGACGGCCGTTCTTGGTGAACGGAATTTACATCTAACCGCCTTATATTATCTTTGTTGCCCCTAATAGTGGGGCCGCCTCCTGGGAAGCCGCCTGCAATGGTGTAGACGACTGCATCATCTGTATCGGAGCTGTCGGCCTGTTGATTCTTTTTGGCCGACTGCTTTTTTGAGGAAGTGTTCCCCGTAGATTTCTTGACGTAAGTGTCAAGATCACCTTGCTCAGCCAGGCGGTCTAGGTACCGCATGAGACTGATGCAGTCATTGGTGTGATGACCAACGTCATCATGATAAGCACAGATTTTATCTTGGTTCCGGTTGTTTGCAGAACCCTTCATGGGGACCGGCTTCTCAATTGAGATCCGTCCCTTTATTTCTTTTAGGATAAACTGGTTATCCTTGTTAAACACATACTTTGGGGAGTATGGTTTGAATTCTTTTTTCTTTTTCTGGGCCGGCTGTTTAGAGGAATCAGCCGCCCAGACCTCTTTTCTTTTCTCATCTTTGTTAGACGACTGTTTCTGTCGTCCTTCTCTTTTGTCGAACCTTTTCCCGTCCGACTGTTTTATCGTACACAGATCAGTCGCCTGTATATAGGCTTCTGCTTCAATCAAGGCCTCTTGAAGAGTCGCCACCCTTTTTCGAACCAAATCAAATTTGAAGGTAGACCCATCTTTGAGACCTCTAAAAAAGTCGGTATAAGCTACCTCATCCGGTAACCCTTGAATCTGTATTCTCATCAGGTTGAATCGCCTGATGTAAGAGCGAAGCCCCTCCTTCTCGCCCTGCTGAATTGTTCCCAAATCAAGGGTCGTTTTCTTCGCAGGGATGTTCATGGCGAAGTTGGAGGCAAATAAGTAAGCAAGCGTCCTGAAGCTGTTTACACAACCAGTCGGCAGGTTGCCAAACCATTGCTGTGCGATTCCCTTGAGAGTCGCTGGGAAACACTTGCACCAAGTGGGATCATCCAACCCTTGAAGGTACATCAGGTTGGTGAATGCCATCAGATGGTCTTCTGGGTTAGTAGTGCCGTCATAGGCGCCTACTAGTACATTTTTTACTTTGGCCGGCTGAGCGGCTTCAGTAATTTCCTTGGAGAAGGCCGACGGCTGTTCACCAAGTCTAAGCAACCGTAGCTGCCAGTCCATAGGTTGGACGTTTTTTGCTGCAGGTCCACCAAATGGAGGTGGCTGCATAAAATACTGTTGTTGCGGCACAAATGGTAAGTTTGGTACCGCCTGGGCACTATGAAAGCCGGACTGACGGGAGGTGCCGCCTGACTGACTCTCATGGTACGACTGAGTATGCCTCATCGAGGCATTTCGCAAACTGTCTTGAAAATTTGAAGTAGAAGCCGACTCTGACAATCGGTCACTCTTCTTCTGCTCTAGCAGTAGCCGAGCATCTGTGAACGTTTGCTTTGACCCGTCCGCCTGAATATGACGAACCGGTTTCCTATTTCCTGTAGGATAACGGAATTTTGTGAAATCAAGGGCAGGTGGCTCCCGCTTCCTAGATTTAGGATGAGGAGTCGCCTCTCGCCCTTGAACTGGCTTCCTCTTCTGTGAAGTGGAAGGTTTCTTGGCCGACTGCTCCTTGACTGAAGCAGGCGGCTTCTTGTTGATCAACTCTTGGATCTCTCCCTTGAAGTCCCTCATGAAGGTCATGAGTTCGTTCCTTGTGATGGGAGCAGACCCATCAGTCGGCTGTTGCCGAGCAGGCGGTGCGCCTGCTGGCTCGCTTCCTGTTTGAAGATGCTCCCGTTCCCTCCTTTCGGTATGACGGGTACGTCGGGCCCTTAGGGTCCCGTCTGGAGCTGTATGAGTTTCAACTTCAAATTCACTTTCAGTGTCATGGTCCGACTGAACTTGAGGGTCGTTTAGGGGACGCCTCTCTTCAGGAGTTGGTACAGACTTGGATGCCATCTCTGAAGTACTCTCCCCACACACGGCGCCAAATGTTTATGGGTTTTCTGATGTCCTGCGGGAGAGTTACAATTCCGAGACTGGAACCGGACGCCTGTACCTGCAAAGTAACGGAGACTCCTGAGAGCTCCGCCTCCAACGGTCAAGTTAGTACCTGATTAAGGAGTAATTAATACGGAATTTAAAGTAATAAGATCTCTCTAGGTGAGAGTGTTTAATGTTGGTAATCTGCGTTGTTAGCGAGATTAGCCGGCTATTAGTGTTCCGTAATGTTTCTGTTCTTTTCCGTTCTTCAGGTGAGATTAGTTGCTTGATCAATTGCTCTCTTAATTGCTTGATCCCTGGATTAATGAGGATTAATTAAGTATTTATAGTCTTGAGAAGCGTGCCACTCTCTAGGTTTAGGGTAAACCTAGGGCTGACCGGGCCTCTAGACAGGATTGGGCCTTGTTGGCCGGTTTTCCCATTTGGCATGGGTGGACACGTGGCGTGCCTCGATTGGTCCGTAGAGGACGTATCTGTGATTGACACGTGGCAGGCTCCTATTGGCCTACGTGAAGGACACGTGGCGGAACCTGGTTGGTCCACTTGTCACACGGTGATTGGTGGATAAAAATCCCCTAATCAAAACACATTCAAACAAAGCTAATTGAATTAAATGAAAGTCTAATACATTCTACAAAAGCTAATTGAATCAAATGAAAGTCAAACACATTCAAACAAAGCTAATTGAATCAAATGAAAGTCAAACACATTCAAACAAATCTATTTAAATTAAATGAATGTCAAATACATTCTACAAAGCTAATTGAATCAAATGAAAGTCAAACACATTCAAACAAAGCTATTTGAATAAAATGAAAGTCAAATACATTCTACAAAGCAAATTGAAACAAATGAAAGTCAAACACAGTCAAACAAAGTTATTTGAGTCAAATGAAAGTCAAATACATTCTACAAAGCTAATTGAATCAAATGAAAGTCAAACACATTCTACAAAGCTATTTGAATCAAATGAAAGTTAAATACGTTCTACAAAGCTAATTATATCAAATGAAAGTCAAACGCAATCAAATAAAGCTATTTGAGTCAAATTAAAGTCAAACACATTCAAACAAAGTTGTTTAAATTCAATGAAAGTGAATTGTATTCTACAATGCTAATTCAATCAAATGAAAGTTAAACGCATTCAAACAAAGCTATTTGAATCAAATGAGAGTCAAATACATTCTACAAAGCTAATTGAATCAAATGAAAGTCAAACACATTCAAACAAAGCTAATTGAATCAAATGAAAGTCAAATACATTCAACAAAACTAATTGAATCAAATGAAAGTCAAACACATTCAAACAAAGCTAATTGAATTAAATGAAAGTCAAATACATTCTACAAAGCTAATTGGATCAAATGAAAGTCAACACACATTCAAACAAAGCTATTTGAATAAAATGAAAGTCAAACACATTCAAACAAAGCTTTTTGAATCAAATGAGAGTCAAATACATCCAAACAAAGCTAATTAAATCAAATAAAAGTCTAATACATTCTACAAAGCTAATTGAATTAAATTAAAGTCAAACACATTCAAACAAAGCTAATTGAATCAAATGAAAGTCATACACATTCAAACAAAGATTTCGAATCAAATGAAAGTCAAATACATTCTACAAAGCTAATTGAATCAAATGAAAGTTAAACGCATTCAAACAAAGCTATTTGAATCAAATGAAATTCAAATACATTCTACAAAGCTAATTAAATCAAATAAAAGTCAAACACATTCAAACAAAGCTATTTGAATCAAATGAGAGTCAAATAAATTCAAACAAAGCTAATTAAATCAAATAAAAGTAAAATACATTATACAAAGCTAATTGAATCAAATGAAAGTCAAACACATTCAAACAAATCTATTTAAATTTAATGAATGTCAAATACATTCTACAAAGCTAATTGAACCAAATGAAAGCCAAACACATTCAAACAAAGCTATTTGAAGAAAATGAAAGTCAAATACATTCTACAAAGCAAATTGAAAAAAATGAAAGTCAAACAAAGTTATTTGAGTCAAGTGAAAGTCAAATACATTCTACAAAGCTAATTGAATCAAATAAAAGTTAAACACATTCAAACAAAGCTATTTGAATCAAATGAAATTTAAATACGTTCTACAAAGCTAATTGTATCAAATGAAAGTCAAACGCAATCAAATAAAGCTATTTGAGTCAAATGAAAGTCAAACATATTCAAACAAAGTTGTTTAAATTAAATGAAAGTGAAATGTATTATACAATGCTAATTGAATCAAATGAAAGTTAAACGCATTCAAACAAAGATATTTGAATCAAATGAGAGTCAAATACATTCTACAAAGCTAATTGAATCAAATGAAAGTCAAACACATTCAAACAAAGCTAATTGAATCAAATGAAAGTCAAACACATTCAAACAAAGCTAATTGAATCAAATGAAAGTCAAATACATTCAACAAAGCTAATTGAATCAAATGAAAGTCAAACACATTCAAACAAAGCTAATTGAATCAAATGAAAGTCAAATACATTCTACAAAGCTAATTGAATCAAATGAAAGTCAAACACATTCAAACAAAGCTAATTGAATCAAATGAAAGTCAAACACATTCAAACAAATCTAATTGAATCAAATGAAAGCCAAATACATTCAACAAAGCTAATTGAATCAAATGAAAGTCAAACACATTCAAACAAAGCTAATTGAATCAAATGAAAGTCAAATACATTCTACAAAGCTAATTGAATCAAATGAAAGCCAAACACATTCAAACAAAGCTATTTGAAGAAAATGAAAGTCAAATACATTCTACAAAGCAAATTGAAAAAAATGAAAGTCAAACACATTCTACAAAGCTAATTGGATCAAATAAAAGTCAAATACATTCTACAAAGCTAATTGGATCAAATGAAAGTCAACACACATTCAAACAAAGCTATTTGAATAAAATGAAAGTCAAACACATTCAAACAAAGCTATTTGAATCAAATGAGAGTCAAATACATCCAAACAAAGCTAAATAAATCAAATAAAAGTCTAATACATTCTACAAAGCTAATTGAATTAAATTAAAGTCAAACACATTCAAACAAAGCTAATTGAATCAAATGAAAGTCATACACATTCAAACAAATATTTCGAATCAAATGAAAGTCAAATACATTCTACAAAGCTAATTAAATCAAATGAAAGTTAAACGCATTCAAACAAAGCTATTTGAATCAAATGAAAGTCAAATACATTCTACAAAGCTAATTAAATCAAATAAAAGTCAAACACATTCAAACAAAGCTATTTGAATCAAATGAGAGTCAAATAAATTCAAACAAAGCAAATTAAATCAAATAAAAGTAAAATACATTCTACAAAGCTAATTGAATCAAATGAAAGTCAAACACATTCAAACAAATCTATTTAAATTTAATGAATGTCAAATACATTCTACAAAGCTAATTGAACCAAATGAAAGCCAAACACATTCAAACAAAGCTATTTGAAGAAAATGAAAGTCAAATACATTCTACAAAGCAAATTGAAAAAAATGAAAGTCAAACATAGTCAAACAAAGTTATTTGAGTCAAGTGAAAGTCAAATACATTCTACAAAGCTAATTGAATCAAATGAAAGTCAAACACATTCAAACAAAGCTATTTGAATCAAATGAAATTTAAATACGTTCTACAAAGCTAATTGTATCAAATGAAAGTCAAACGCAATCAAATAAAGCTATTTGAGTCAAATGAAATTCAAACACATTCAAACAAAGTTGTTTAAATTAAATGAAAGTGAAATGTATTATACAATGCTAATTGAATCAAATGAAAGTTAAACGCATTCAAACAAAGCTATTTGAATCAAATGAGAGTCAAATACATTCTATAAAGCTAATTGAATCAAATGAAAGTCAAACACATTCAAACAAAGCTAATTGAATCAAATGAAAGTTAAACACATTCAAACAAAGCTAATTGAATCAAATGAAAGTCAAATACATTCAACAAAGCTAATTGAATCAAATGAAAGTCAAACACATTCAAACAAAGCTAATTGAATCAAATGAAAGTCAAATACAGTCTACAAAGCTAATTGAATCAAATGAAAGTCAAACACATTCAACTAAAGCTAATTGAATCAAATGAAAGTCAAACACATTCAAACAAATCTATTTGAATTAAATAAAAGTCAAATACATTCTACAAAGCTAATTGAATCAAATGAAAGTCAAACACATTCAAACAAAGCTAATTGAATCAAATGAAAGTCAAACACATTCAAATAAATCTATTTAAATTAAATGAATGTCAAATACATTCTACAAAGCTAATTGAATCAAATGAAAGTCAAACAGATTCAAACAAAGCTATTTGAATAAAATGAAAGTCAAATACATTCTACAAAGCAAATTGAAACAAATGAAAGTCAAACATAGTCAAACAAAGTTATTTGAGTCAAATGAAAGTCAAATACATTTTACAAAGCTAATTGAATCAAATGAAAGTTAAACACATTCAAACAAAGCTATTTGAATCAAATGAAAGTTAAATACGTTCTACAAAGCTAATTGTATCAAATGAAAATCAAACGCAATCAAATAAAGCTATTTGAGTCAAATGAAAGTCAAACACATTCAAACAAAGTTGTTTAAATTAAATGAAAGTGAATTGTATTCTACAATGCTAACTGAATCAAATGAAAGTTAAACGCATTCAAACAAAGCTATTTGAATCAAATGAGAGTCAAATACATTCTACAAAGCTAATTGAATCAAATGAAAGTCAAACACATTCAAACAAAGCTAATTGAATCAAATGAAAGTCAAATACATTCAACAAAGCTAATTAAATCAAATGAAAGTCAAACACATTCAAACAAAGCTAATTGAATCAAATGAAAGTCAAATACATTCTACAAAGCTAATTGAATCAAATGAAAGTCAAACACATTCAAACAAAGCTATTTGAATAAAACGAAAGTCAAACACATTCAAACAAAGCTATTTGAATCAAATGAGAGTCAAATACATCCAAACAAAGCTAATTATATCAAATAAAAGTCTAATACATTCTACAAAGCTAATTGAATTAAATTAAAGTCAAACACATTCAAACAAAGCTAATTAAATCAAATGAAAGTCAAACACATTCAAACAAAGATTTCGAATCAAATGAAAGTCAAATACATTCTACAAAGCTAATTGAATCAAATGAAAGTCAAACACATTCAAATAAAGCTATTTAAATCAAATGAAAGTCAAATACATTCTACAAAGCTAATTAAATCAAATGAAAGTCAAACACATTCAAACAAAGCTATTTGAATCAAATGAGAGTCAAATAAATTCAAACAAAGCTAATTAAATCAAATAAAAGTAAAATACATTCTACAAAGCTAATTGAATCAAATGAAAGTCAAACACATTCAAACAAATCTATTTAAATTTAATGAATGTCAAATACATTCTACAAAGCTAATTGAACCAAATGAAAGTCAAACACATTCAAACAAAGCTATTTGAAGAAAATGAAAGTCAAATACATTCTACAAAGCAAATTGAAACAAATGAAAGTCAAACACAGTCAAACAAAGTTATTTGAGTCAAGTGAAAGTCAAATACATTCTACAAAGCTAATTGAATCAAATGAAAGTCAAACACATTCAAACAAAGCTATTTGAATCAAAGGAAAGTCAAATAAATTCAAACAAAGCTAATTAAATCAGATAAAAGTAAAATACATTCTACAAAGCTAATTGAATCAAATGAAAGTCAAACACATTCAAACAAAGCTTTTTAATTTAAATGAAAGTGAAATGTATTCTACAATTCTAATTGAATCAAATGAAAGTTAAACGCATTCAAACAAAGCTATTTGAATCAAATGAAAGTCAAATACATTCTACAAAGCTAATTGAATCAAATGAAAGTCAAACACAGTCAAACAAAGTCTTTTAAATGAAATGAAAGTCAAACACATTCAAAAAAAGATTTTTAATTTAAATGAAAGTCAAACACATTCAAACAAAGCTATTTGAATCAAATGAGAGTTAAATACATTCAAACAAAGCTAATTAAATCAAATAAAATTAAAATACATTCTACAAAGCTAATTGAATCAAATGAAAGTCAAACACATCCAAACAAATCTATTTAAATTTAATGAATGTCAAATACATTCTACAAAGCTAATTGAACCAAATGAAAGTCAAACACATTCAAACAAAGCTAATTGAATCAAATGAAAGTCAAATACATTCAACAAAGCTAATTGAATCAAATAAAAGTCAAACACGTTCGAACAAAACTAATTGAATCAAATGAAAGTCAAATACATTCTACAAAGCTAATTGAATCAAATGAAAGTCAAACACATCCAAACAAATCTATTTAAATTTAATGAATGTCAAATACATTCTACAAAGCTAATTGAACCAAATGAAAGTCAAACACATTCAAACAAAGCTAATTGAATCAAATGAAAGTCAAATACATTCAACAAAGCTAATTGAATCAAATGAAAGTCAAACACATTCAAACAAAACTAATTGAATCAAATGAAAGTCAAATACATTCTACAAAGCTAATTGAATCAAATGAAAGTCAAACACATTCAAACAAAGCTATTTGAATAAAATGAAAGGCAAACACATTCAAACAAAGCAATTTGAATCAAATGAGAGTCAAATACATCCAAACAAAGCTAATTAAATCAAATAAAAGTCTAATACATTCTACAAAGCTAATTGAATTAAATTAAAGTCAAACACAGTCAAACAAAGTTATTTGAGTCAAGTGAAAGTCAAATACATTCTACAAACTAATTGAATCAAATGAAAGTCAAACACATTCAAACAAAGCTATTTGAATCAAATGAAATTTAAATAAGTTCTACAAAGCTAATTGTATCAAATGAAAGTCAAACGCAATCAAATAAAGCTATTTGAGTCAAATGAAAGTCAAACACATTCAAACAAAGTTGTTTAAATTAAATGAAAGTGAAATGTATTATACAATGCTAATTGAATCAAATGAAAGTTAAACGCATTCAAACAAAGCTATTTGAATCAAATGAGAGTCAAATACATTCTACAAAGCTAATTGAATCAAATGAAAGTCAAACACATTCAAACAAAGCTAATTGAATCAAATGAAAGTAAAATACATTCAACAAAGCTAATTGAATCAAATGAAAGTCAAACACATTCAAACAAAGCTAATTGAATCAAATGAAAGTCAAACACATTCTACAAAGCTAATTGAATCAAATGAAAGTCAAACACATTCAAACAAAGCTATTTGAATAAAATGAAAGTCAAACACATTCAAACAAAGCTATTTGAATCAAATGAGAGTCAAATACATCCAAACAAAGCTAATTGAATTAAATTAAAGTCAAACACATTCAAACAAAGCTAATTGAATCAAATGAAAGTCAAACACATTCAAACAAATATTTCGAATCAAATGAAAGTCAAATACATTCTACAAAGCTAATTGAATCAAATGAAAGTCAAAACACATTTCAAATAAAGCTATTTAAATCAAAATGAAAGTCAAATACATTCTACAAAGCTAATTAAATCAAATGAAAGTCAAACACATTCAAACAAAGCTATTTTAATCAAATGAAAGTCAAATACATTCTACAAAGCAAATTGAAACAAATGAAAGTCAAACACAGTCAAACAAAGTTATTTGAGTCAAGTGAAAGTCAAATACATTCTACAAAGCTAATTAAATCAAATGAAAGTCAAACACATTCAAATAAAGCTATTTGAATCAAATGAAAGTCAAATACATTCAACAAAGCTAATTGAATCAAATGAAAGTCAAACACATTCAAACAAAACTAATTGAATCAAATGAAAGTCAAATACATTCTACAAAGCTAATTGAATCAAATGAAAGTCAAACACATTCAAACAAAGCTATTTGAATAAAATGAAAGTCAAACACATTCAAACAAAGCAATTTGAATCAAATGAGAGTCAAATACATCCAAACAAAGCTAATTATATCAAATAAAAGTCTAATACATTCTACAAAGCTAATTGAATTAAATTAAAGTCAAAACACATTCAAACAAAGCTAATTGAATCAAATGAAAGTCAAATACATTCAAACAAAGATTTCGAATCAAATGAAAGTCAAATACAATCTACAAAGCTAATTGAATCAAAATGAAAGTCAAACACATTCAAATAAAGCTATTTAAATCAAATGAAAGTCAAATACGTTCTACAAAGCTAATTAAATCAAATGAAAGTCAAACACATTCAAACAAAGCTATTTGAATCAAATGAGAGTCAAATAAATTCAAACAAAGCTAATTAAATCAAATAAAAGTAAAATACATTCTACAAAGCTAATTGAATCAAATGAAAGTCAAACACATTCAAACAAATCTATTTAAATTTAATGAATGTCAAATACATTCTACAAAGCTAATTGAACCAAAAGGAAGTCAAACACATTCAAACAAAGCTATTTGAAGAAAATGAAAGTCAAATACATTCTACAAAGCAAATTGAAACAAATGAAAGTCAAACACAGTCAAACAAAGTTATTTGAGTCAAGTGAAAGTCAAATACATTCTACAAAGCTAATTGAATCAAATGAAAGTCAAACACATTCAAACAAAGCTATTTGAATCAAATGAGATTTAAATACGTTCTACAAAGCTAATTGTATCAAATGAAAGTCAAACGCAATCAAATAAAGCTATTTGAGTCAAATGAAAGTCAAACACATTCAAACAAAGTTGTTTAAATTAAATGAAAGTGAAATGTATTCTACAATGCTAATTGAATCAAATGAAAGTTAAACGCATTCAAACAAAGCTATTTGAATCAAATAAAAGTCAAATACATTCTACAAAGCAAATTAAAACAAATGAAAGTCAAACACAGTCAAACAAAGTTATTTGAGTCAAATGAAAGTCAAATACATTCTACAAAGCTAATTGAATCAAATGAAAGTTAAACACATTCAAACAAAGCTATTTGAATCAAATGAAAGTTAAATACGTTCTACAAAGCTAATTGTATCAAATGAAATTCAAACGCAATCAAATAAAGCTATTTGAGTCAAATGAAAGTCAAACACATTCAAACAAAGTTGTTTAAATTAAATGAAAGTGAATTGTATTCTACAATGCTAACTGAATCAAATGAAAGTTAAACGCATTCAAACAAAGCTATTTGAATCAAATGAGAGTCAAATACGTTCTACAAAGCTAATTGAATCAAATGAAAGTCAAACACATTCAAACAAAGCTAATTGAATCAAATCAAAAGTCAAATACATTCAACAAAGCTAATTGAATCAAATGAAAGTCAAACACGTTCAAACAAAGCTAATTGAATCAAATGAAAGTCAAAATACATTCTACAAAGCTAAATTGAATCAAATGAAAGTCAAACACATTCAAACAAAGCTATTTGAATAAAATGAAAGTCAAACACATTCAAAACAAAGCAATTTGAATTCAAATGAGAGTCAAATACATCCAAACAAAGCTAATTATATCAAATAAAAGTCTAATACATTCTACAAAGCTAATTGAATTAAATTAAAGTCAAACACATTCAAACAAAGCTATTTAAATCAAATGAAAGTCAAAATACGTTCTACAAAGCTAATTAAATCAAATGAAAGTCAAACACATTCAAACAAAGCTATTTGAATCAAATGAGAGTCAAATAAATTCAAACAAAGCTAATTAAATCAAATAAAAGTAAAAATACATTCTACAAAGCTAATTGAATCAAAATGAAAGTCAAACACATTCAAACAAATCTATTTAAATTTAATGAATGTCAAATACATTCTACAAAGCTAATTGAACCAAATGGAAAGTCAAACACATTCAAACAAAGCTATTTGAAGAAAATGAAAGTCAATTACATTCTACAAAGCAAATTGAAACAAATGAAAGTCAACCACAGTCAAACAAAGTTATTTGAGTCAAGTGAAAGTCAAATACATTCTACAAAGCTAATTGAATCAAATGAAAGTCAAACACATTCAAACAAAGCTATTTGAATCAAATGAAATTTAAATACTTTCTACAAAGCTAATTGTATCAGATGAAAGTCAAACGCAATCAAATAAAGCTATTTGAGTCAAATGAAAGTCAAACACATTCAAACAAAGTTGTTTAAAATAAAATGAAATTGAAATGTATTCTACAATGCTAATTGAATCAAATGAAAGTTAAACGCATTCAAACAAAGCTATTTGAATCAAATAAAAGTCAAATACATTC